>NC_060088.1:2877500-3177500 GCF_922984935.1 Meles meles | reverse complement strand
GTAACCAAGTGCATTGCAAGAATGTTTTTGGGAAAGGTCAAGAAACAGGAAAGGAGCCTTCCTCAAGTGTAGAAAGAATGCAAAGAATTTCACTCTTGAATAAATGCTTTGCTCAAGAGCCAGTGGGAGAGTGTGGTTTGTTTATTTGAAACAAGCATACCTGCACTGTTTTGTCAAGCTTCTGGGTTTCATAAGAAACCAGAGATCTTGCAATGTGTGCTGTAGAAGCCCAAAGTTTTTCATTGGGTACTATGGGAATTATTTTGTCTCTAGTGTTTAAAGACGATCCCTAACATCCTTACCTCAACAAGGAGAATGTATAAGTGTTCAATCTAGCTTGATTTTTAAGTCACATCATCTTAACTCTGGAACACTGCATTTGTGAAAAATAGAATTCTGAATTCATTTATGGAAAGAGAAAGCACAGCTTAATTTTATTTTGCTAATAATAGGATGTTAGTAGTATGATGGTTCTGCCAACCCCTTTCCAAATCTGTGCCTATGTAAATATCATCTTGATAAAGTTGGTGAATCAGAAAGGAAAAAAAATGACAGAATAAATCACATTTATTTTTAATTAATACACTTTTTGATTATCTAAAATTTAATATCTAGTGTGCATCTGATGACCAGAAAACATAATATATTGTTGCAGAACCTGGAATGGATCCTGGCAGAAGTACCAAGTGGCACTTGGAGACTTTGGAGGGTTGGAGGTTTACTTAATACCAGCGGGCTCAGACGAGGTTGTTCTCCAAAGGTCTGAGCCCCGAGCACAAGCAGGGAGGGGGATTTATACCCTTCTGTACTTCTGCATACTTGGAACTTTTGGTGCTCGTGGGAAACGGGGTAGGAAAGAAGAACCCGGAAGGGCTTTGAAACAGGGACTGGAATTCCCTTGCTGGTTTGGTCATTCATCTTAGAGTACAGTTTTTCCCTATCAACACTATAGGTAAAGAGTCCATATAATTAGTAGAAGCCAAAAGCACTAATATGCAATTTGATTTTTTTTTTTTTTGGCACACACAAAACGTGAAAATTCTAAACTGTCAAAATTTATGCCTTGATAAAATGCATTGGATCCTTTCATTGCTACCTTTCTTATAGAGTAAGGCTGGGCAAGAGGTGTTTAATAGTATTCATATCGACTATTGCATATGCAAAACACACATCCCAAATATGCTTCAGGTTAAGTACCCTAAGCAACTTGAACTGGTGTGATCATTATTAATTTAATGCTATAAACAGATGTAGATATTTCCCTGCATTTTGTGGCAATCATGAGGGCACAGAATAAATATTCACGTTGTGCTTCTTAGATTGAATTTAAATAAGTAAATTAAGACAAACCAAATTATGTGTGGATGAGAGCAGAGAGAAGAAACATAACCATAGGGAACTGATTATTTCTGACAATGGCATAAATTAGAATCACATGCCTATGACCAACTATTATAATTCAAGTCTCTCTCAATTTTCCATTAGACGTGACACGTTAGTGTATGTGGAAAGGAAACACAGAAATGTCATCTTTTAAAAAGCATATTAACTCTAGGAATAATGTCATGTCAATACTTATGGATACTTCCAAATATGGTTCCCACAAGCAATCAAGACTTGGCTTGCATAATAGCTAAGAATCAGACGATATTGTTGATAATACTTATCACTCATTTCCCATCGTGGCTAAAGCCCTCCTCAAGGGATCTCTGACCGCTTCCCTCAAGAACAAGCCATCAATGACAGTGATGGAAAGAAGGAGAAGAAAAATATTTGTTGGAGCTGCAACCATGAGCTTAGAAGGTTTGTAGGGTCCCATGAAACATAGGATACATGCACTTGCCCCCCATATCACACCTAATTCTACCATGACTCACCTTCCACGATACTCATCTCACATTTCATCCCCTGTCCACTTCTCATTGTCAACTCTCCCTCCCACATGTGCCTTTGCAAAGATTTGCTTTGACCTAAAAGGGGACCAAGGCAGATCAGAATCCACATCTGAACAGGAAATCCCTCTGCAAAAGGATCTTGAATTTCTCAAGACACGCATGGAAAGTTGAAGCCTAGTTTTTTTGGTTTTTATTTTGTTTTCGCTTGTTTTTATTTTTAGTTATTTTTTGGAAAATCTTACTTATCCCATAACCTGGGATTAGTGGAAGAACTCCTTGTTTCTGTCTTAGGAAGTTTAACAGCAAAGTTCGACCTCATTACCTTCATCGTTTGAGAAATTTTCTCAAATGAAATGTCCCGAATGATCCCAGCATAGTCACTGATGACACAAGCAAAGAGACCATCAAGCAGACCCAGAATTTGCTTGTAACACCCAGCAGACAGACCAGTGGCACGAGGAAGCTCACTACTCACCAATACTTAGAGTCTCCATGAAAGTTATTTTGAGACTGAATAGCCATGCCATTCGATAAAATCATTCCCCCTGTCCAGGTGATTTTTTTGGATATATATGGACATATATCCAAATATATATCTAAAAATATATTTTTCTAGATGATTTTGAGGGGTTACAAATACCCATAGAGACCAAATAAACATTCTAAAAACTTCTCCAGATGACAACATTTTAATGAATATATACCGATAAATTTCCTTCTAGTTAAGTATCTAAGATGAGAGTTTCACAGCCTAAAACTTGTACTCACCACCAGAACCCCTATAGCCCAGTCTACATGGCTTACCTAATAAGACTGCAAGTGATAGTTTGCTCTTGTGTTTTGTAATTCCAAATGTCCCATCGTTTATTCAAACAAGAATGTGCAATCAGCTGTAATGTTTGCAAACCATGAAACAGCTTGCTTATGGCCTGAAAGTATTAAAGTGTTAAAATGGTATATTAGATCATTTTCTCAAACACAGCCTAGAACCTAGAATTTTATGTGCATCTGGTGTTCTGGGGAAATAAATTAGAAATAGGTGCTCACGGTTACCTCATGCACAGTTAATGAGTGTTATTTTAGATGGCAATGACCCCAACGACGTGGTTCTACGTTAAGAAAATAGAATCTGAAATTATTCACTTTCTCTCATCTGTATGACTGTCATGAGGTCATTTCTTTTCCCTTCTGGAAACAGGCAAACTAAGCTCGTCACATTTCCTCCTAATACATGGTATTTCTATCATGATCTATCATGATCACATGTAAATATATTTGATTAGATCCTTAGTAACTCTAAAGTCACCTAACACTAACAAAAAGAGAGAGAGAGAGAGAGAGAGAGAGAGACTAGGAGAAGAAACAATTTCTTTTTTTAAAAAAAATTAATTTTTGTTTTGTTTTGATTTGTTTTGACTTGTACTAGTCAGCTAGGGTTACTGTTAATGGTGCAGAGTGGGGGAAAGGGGGTAGGGGGCTTACACCATAGACATTCTTCTCTCACAGTCCTGGAGGATGGAAGTCTGAGATCCAGGCATGGGCAGGGCTGCTGTCCTCTGAGTCCTCTCTCCTGGGCCTGTAGATATCGTCTTCTCCCTGTGTCTCCACATGGTTGTTCCTCTGCGTGCCTGTGTCCTCATCTTTTCTTATAAGGAGGTTATAAGGAGATCAGTCCTATGGGCTCAGGGCCCAGCCTCATGAACCCATTGTACGTTGGTCACGTCTTCAAAGAGCCCATCTCCAGAAGGGAGTGTCCCGGGGTGAGGGCTTCATCATGTACCTTTTAGTGGGGACCTACTTCTGTCCCTAACACCACTCCAGTGGAAAGCCTGTGCTCTTAATGTTATGCCCAAGTTTTCGCGTCTGAGAGACCACCAAGGAGCCAAGCACCAATGCAATCACATGAGGGTTTATTTGACAAGCTTAAGCTTGGGCCCAAGTATACCCGATGCAGTGGAGTAGGGACTTGGACCCTGAACCAGACTACAGTCAGAGTTTTTAAGGGCAGAGTAGGGACTCGGCAGTGGGTGAGGACAAAGGGGATTATGCATGGCGTAAGTCTCCAAGGATTTTTGGAAGCAAGGTCTCCAGGACCTTGAGGGGCTAGCTATTGTTGGGAGAAAGGTTATTTATTACCAATAATAAAAATCTTCTCGTGAGACCCTTTAGACATGTATCAGTGGGCCATATACTTGGGAATGATTCTCGACGCTATCTTGGGGGTTTAGAGATAAAGTTTCCTAAAGGAATTGTTAAAGGATCCTAATCGGACCTGTCGGGGTGGGGGGTCGGTCAGGCTAGGATTTTCTTTAGCAAAACCTCAAGGTGAGGGCAGTTAAGTCCCCAGGGAGAATCATTCTGTCTGTTTCAAGGGCTTGTCAGTAGGTAAGGAATTTTAATGATTTTCTTCTGCCTCTGTTTCCCACGTCAGCTAAACTTGAGGTGGGATGGCCTTAATTTTCTCAGCCTCCACATTAAATTCCTCTTCCTCAGCACTCACCAATGTTTCCTTGTTCCTATCCAAAACCCTGGAGCACCTCCCAGCCAATTCCAGCAGTTCCCCAAAATTTATGCTGGGATAACAGCGAGGGACAATATTTCTGGCAATTCAATTTCGGTACTCCAGGGAAACACCACTCTTTTATTGGAAAGGACAGGGAGTCAGCTAATGATGTGATGGTCTTTAAGAACAGTAACACAGAATAGTGTTTCTGGAGAGTTTGGATGGGCACAGAACTCCCTGGGAACCTGTTAGAATGCAGGTTTGGATTCCATAGGTCTCGGCCAATTCTGCATTTCAAACAAAGTGGTCCAAAATCGGCAATTTCTCTCACACAAGAATATAGCTCTTTATACCAAACGCTGGAGATCTGATGATGCTTTGGGGAGGTCCAACCAGCAAGCCACTCTCCCCCAAAGATTGTAATTTAATTGGCTTGATGGCAGGATGCAGAGCGGCAAATTTCAAGCATCAATCTGGACTATTACTACCTATGGATTTGAGTGAGTTATTCTCCTTCTCTTTGCCTCACTTTTTCCATCTGCAACATGGAGCAATCATTAACAACACCCACATCAAATCTGTGATGAGAATTAGTCCACATAATATTTATAAAGCTATTAAAAAAATCCAGTGATATCAAGATATCTAGAGACACTCTGAGCTGTTAGCTCTTATTCCTTAAGATGTTTTATTCCTTGCTATGTTATCACTACTTCATTTTAATGATATAAACTCCCTACTGCTATAACAAAACTAAGTTATAAATTGACTCCTCAAATATACTTAAGGAGAAATAATTTAAGCAAGGCTTTATAACAGAATATATAGTATCTACATGACAACTTATATTACTACTGAACATAAGAAATAATTTTAAATATCCAATGTATTATCCTTTGTATAAAGTACTTTATAGACTTATTATCCCATGAAAAATGCAAGGAATCCCATTCTTTATCTTTTCATATAAAAGAGGTAACTTTTGCAAATTACTATATTATACACAGAAATTACTATATTGTATAGACACTCATGCACCTAATATACTTAATATAAATAAATAAAATGCTATAGTATTTAAGATGCTATGCTATATTAAAAATAAAAAATTAAAATTCTGTGCTATATTAGAACTCTTTAAGCATATTTTAGGAGTTACTTAGTGGCAGAGCAAACTGTATTACATCCATTTTATGGGATGTCTAAGGGATCAGGCTGAGTAAAACAAAAAACAAAAACGTCTCCTAGAGTTACATTTTGTGTGATTCCGTTGAACTGATAGAATTAGAGACAACTATAAAGAACAAATTAGTGGCTGACTGGGGTTAAGAAACAGGAATGATAGTTGTCTTTCTCTGATGGACTTATTTCGCTCAATGTAACACCCTCTAGTTCTATCCACGTTGTCGCAAATGGCAAGATTTCATTTCTTTTGATGGCTGCATAGTATTCCATTGTGTATATATACCACATCTTCTTTATCCATTCATCTGTTGATGGACATCTAGATTCTTTCTTGATATGAGGACATGGAGATGCAACATGGGGGGTTAGGGTGATAGGAGAAGAATAGATGAAACAAGATGGGATTGGGAGGGAGACAAACCATAAATGACTCTTAATCTCACAAAACAAACTGGGGGTTGCTGCGGGGAGGTGGGGTTGTGAGAAGGGGAGGAGGGTTATGGACATTGGGGAGGGTATTTGCTATGGTGAGTGCTGTGAAGTGTGTAAACCTGGCGATTCACAGACCTGTACCCCTGAGGATAAAAATACATTATATGTTTATAAAAAAAAAAAAACAAACAGGAATGCAAAGTGGGAGGGAAGTGGGTTGTTTATGAAAGAACCACATGAGCAATCCATGTGGTGGTGGAAATGTTCTGTATCTTGAGTGCAAATGTCTATATCTTGATTGGGAAATTGCAAGATGTTACCAGGAAGTGAGTGGTCGAGGACTTGGGCAAACAGGCCAACTGGGGTCTCTCTGCATTCTCTTTACAACTACATTTAAATCTATAATTATTTCAAAATAAAAAGTGTAATTAAAAAAAAGAATGGAAAGACCATGGGAAAAATTCAGAGTGAATGGAAATCTAAGAAAAAATATTTATTTTCTCTTAGTGTTGGTCAGAGAAGTTTCCTTTAAGTCCTTCCTTGTCTTTGCATGTTTTCCAGCAACAGCTTGACCTGGTTCCTGCTCTTACTAAAATGAGATATTACTATTCACAGATGGAGAAAATATATTGTTTTCTGGACATTAAATATCACCCATTCTTCCATCCATATCTTCCCTTACTGTGTAGCAGGACAAGAGTTCCTTTTAAGTGAAAATGTGATGACCAGTTGGAGGAGTCTATTTAAAAGGAAATGGACATACATTTGCAGAAAGGAGCCAATGCCAAATATATATTTGCACTCTGTTTTTTAAATCCCTTTAAGAGTTGGCAAATTGAAATTTATTCTATAAAAGTGCACTTCTCAACATTTTTCTTCCCTCAAATTTTCCAAATTTCATCAGCCCTTTATGAGTTTCCTTGTACCATGTGGCTGTAGTTTTATTTCCAAATCCAACAAGGACATCTGCTTTTCTGTGGTTAGTTTGTTTCTTGGTCTTTCAGAAATACAGCACTCATAAGAGTACATTTAATTTCCTTTTAGATCTCTGGAGAAGATTTTATATCAGTCAACTGAAATCTTTCTCTTAAGTCCATGGGAAGAAATTGAAGCATCTTGCATTTTTTTCCCTCTATATGCAGGTACAAAATTATTCCTTTTGCTTTGGTTAGTCAACCTCTTAAACTTGTTTCTTGGGAAAACTATGGGATTTTTAAAAATATTTTAAAAAGTTTAAGAATATCAAGCAGACAGAGTCAATTATCATATGGTTTCACTTATCTGTGGAGCATAAGAAATAACATGGAGGACATGGGGACATGGGGAGGAGAAGGGAGTTGGGGGAAATTGGAGGGGGAGACGAACCATGAGAGACTGTGGACTCTGAGAAACAAACAGGGTTTTGAAGGGACGGGGGGGTGGGAGGTTGGGTGAGCTTGGTGGTGGGTATTATGAAGGGCACGTATTGCATGGAGCACTGGGTATGGTGCATATACAATGAGTCTTGGAACACTGAAAAGAAATTTTAAAAATAAATAAAAATTAAAAAGTTTTGCTATTAAAGCAAAAAAATTAGGAAAAAATTATGAGTCATGTACTTTTCTAGAACTAAAGTATAATTCAGTAGGAATGAAGGTATTTGATTATTTTAGGTTGATGGTATTAAAACCATAGATGAGAATAGAAATGTTACAAATCTGTCTTTCCAGAGGGGTTGGCTTCTCTCTGCCATAGTTTCTCATTTTTGTTGTAAAGTTTGGGAATATCACTGGCAGCTGTGCTCCTCTTAGAAATATCATGGTTACTCCAAAACCAGTGTTTTCCTTAATGCATAAAGTAATGATGGTTAATTGATGGAATTGTTGCCTTATGTGTGATGGAAAAATGCAGCCAGGCATGCCGCCCCGTTTGGATACAGGGTCACTGCAGGTATCATTAGTGAAGATGAATGAGGTCATACTGGACAAGAGTGAAGGCTAATCCAATACGCCTGGTGTCCTGATACACGTGGAATATTTGGACACAGAGTCACTTACATATACCATGGGAAGATTGGATTTCTGTGTCTACAAGCCACAGCACTCTCAGAAGCTAGGAGAGAAACCTAGGGCAGACCCTTCCCTTGCACCTTCATGGAGGGTGGGGGGGGGGGTCACGTGGCCCTGTGTGGATCTTCATCTTGGATTTCCAGCCTTTACAATGGGGAGAGAATCCATTTCTTTGGGCCTAGCTTGTGGTGCGTTGTTAAAACCGAGAAATAGTGTGGTGCTCTTTGTGGCAGCCCTAGGAAACGAATACAGTAATTTTGAGAGATGGTCAGCCTCACAATAAAAATTAGACATTGATACTATGTTTTTAAAAGAGTGCAGATGTCTGTTGATGAATGAATGCTTAAAGAAGATATGGTACATATAGACCATGGAATATTACTTGGCCATCAAAAAGAATGGAATCTGGCCATTTGCCACATGAATTGACCCAGAGGGTGTGATGTTAAGTGAAATAAATCAGTCAAAGAAAGATAAATAGCATGATTTCACTCACATGGAATTTAAGAAACAAAACTGATGGTTATAAGGGATGGAAAGGAAAAATAAAATAAGATGAAATCAGAGAAGGAGACAAACCACTGAGACTCTTAACTCTAGGGATCAAACTGAGGGTTGCTGGAGGGGAAGTGGGTGGGGGGAGGGGGTCACTGGGTGACGAGCATTAAGGAGGGTATGTGAAGTAATGAGCATTGGGCGTTAGACTCAACGGATGAATTAACTGAACTCTATCTCTGAAGCTAATAATACACTATATGTTAATGCATCAAATTTAAATTAAAAATAAATAAAAATAAGAGTACAATTTCCTTTGCACTCTGGATGGACTGTCCCATCTCTGTTTGATGGTTTCTTAACCACCAGCGGAGAACCATTGGACTAGACCGGTGCACTGACAGGCCGAGTCTTTCATGCTAAAGCAAGTTTTCCCATCTTGGCTCTGCTGATGTCAGGGTTGGATCATTGCTTGGTGCTGGGTAGGCTTTTCACTGGCATCCCTGGCCTTGACCCACTCACCGCCAATGAGAAACCCACCTCTCCAGAGGTAACATCTGAAAATGTCCCCAGACTTTGCCACATATCCTCAGTAGGCAGTGGACTTACCCTGAAGTGAAAACTCTGCTATTTATTTCATAAAGTCACTTTTTTTTTTCATTAATACATCCAACCTTGTTGGGCATCCTTCAGAGCAAGGCAACTTCTAATTTCTTGAGTTGTCTGCAGAGCTACCCTTTGATCTTTATGAGCCAAATTTGGAGTTATCTAAGGACTAGATATTTGTTTTATTGAATGCCTTACTCTACTGTAACAAATATAGCATTTAAAAAGTACCTTAAGGGAGCCTGGTTGACTCAGTGGGTTGAGTGTTTGCCTCAGCTTAGGGTCATGATCTCAAGGTCCTGGGATGGAGCCCCGCAATGGGCTCTCTGCTTAGCGAGGAGCCTGCTTCCCGCCCCTCCTCTGCCTACTTGTGATCTCTCTTTCTCTATCAAATAAATATATAAAATCTTTTTAAAAAATCACCTTAAAAATAAGAGTCATCAAAAAGCCAATTTGGTGTACCAACGAATAAGAAAGTAATCATTTCTAAAAACATGTATTAACTCATTGATACATGCCTCACCTGTTGTCTTAAAGGTTTAAATTCCTTACGTGATTTGAATTAAGTGTGATTTTTAATGAAATATTCCCCAAAGTGACTACATAATGAGAGTTTACTCTCCTTGAAAAAAATACCACTAACATCAAGTGTAGCAGTCAGGACAACCCCGTGACTAACAGATTTGTGTGAACAATTTGGAATTTCATGAAAGAAGGTTTTCTGTTCACATGTCAAAGGCCATGATGAATGCAGGTGTATAATACCAACAGGATAATGACTGAAATTTAGAAGGCATCTCTTCCCACATCTGTTTTTAATTTAGATTTTCATTAATTGAATAGTAAGCTGTAATTTTCAGTTTCAATTCATGGTAAAAGTATTTGCTGCCCACATTATTACTGATACCTTTTTTGTTCCATCAACTTCATGAGCAGAAACGCACCTGAGAGTGTCCAATTTTCATGTCATTGTATGGAACCCTTTGGTCAGGGATAGACTATGGACAGATACCAGTATCAAAAGTGGGAAAGGGAAAGAAAACCTGTTTCCAGACATGATTTCCCTTGCCTGACTATAAAAACTAGGTGTGGACGAAGTAGAAAATGACAAAGTTAAAAACTGGTCTTGCAATCTGCTTCTGATATGCCAACAATCTGTGAGATTTCTGCTAGGGGCAGGAAGGTTTCTATCACACATACCCACGTATCCCAAATTAGAGACCATCATCTCAGATCATTACATTCAGTTTCATGCAAACTGTATTCCTCTTTATTTATTGCTAGACGTATCAGGTGTGCATTGGATCTATACCTCTCCAATGAGTGGATTTTGTATAAAAATCTTTAGTTAGAGGGGCACCTGGCTGGCTCAGTTGGTGGACCGTGCAACTCTTGACCTAGGGATTGTGAGTTTAAGCCCCATATTGGGTGTAGACATGACTTAAAAATAAAATCTTTAAAAAAAAAATCAGTAATCCTAACAGTCATGGAAGCAAAAGAAAAAGAAGACATTTGCTTTTATCATGTTTACATTACTTCATGTAAGCCAGTGCTCTGATTTATTTTTAGACCTGGGTCTGCACGCTTAAATTTTTTTTTTTCACACTGAAGGCACTAACTCTCTGGATTTCCAAATTGTGCACGCAGAAGAGATCTCTCAAAATGTAGAACTTCAACTTGCACCATTTTGAAACTTACTCATGTAAAACTTGTAAAAGAAGTTGCCTTTTGTATGGTCTAATGATTAATTTGCAACGTGAGGGAACATTTTGGACTTTTAAGTGTATTTTCTACTTTATCTGTTAGACCTTCTAGATAATGCTAAGTGAGCCCCCGAAATGCCAAATCTGCTTTACTAGAACTTTGAGAGTAACTTTGCCCCAAACTACACATCCTCCATTTTCTTGCTAAGACCAATTGCCCAACACAGCTTTTGCTAAGCCGCAGGTCCAGCCTTGCAGACCCTAGTTCTGTAAGGTGGTCCCACAGAGATCAAGCTTCCCCTGCCTTCTTAGGGGAAGCTCCATGACACAAAAGGGTCTAATCTTCTATGAAATGTATGGTTATCCACAACTAGATGTCATAATCTCCATTTTGCCTAGAAATAAAAATGAGCCAGAATGCATTGTTTAGTCTACGTTCTGGCTGGCTTTTGGTCATGACTCTCCACCAGGTTCAGCTGCAAACCCCACTGTCCTATAAGCTTGGTCACCCAGCACATGTATTGTTGCTTGGAGTATATATAACAGGTCATTATAGAATGCCCCCTGTTGATAATGATAGCAAAATCGTAGGGTTATGTAGGGAAACATCATGCCAACTTTGCAAAATCTTTTCATTTTGAGTTAGAGCTGCTTGATTTGTTTGATGTGTGTTTGTTTTACAAAGTCCTGGAAGCCTCAAGGGTTCCCCTCCCCATCCCAGTCCTGCAATCATGCGTCTAGAACTACGTGTCAGACATGAGATGTTCTCCAACCCACTGAGCAAAGGAGCCCAGAATAATGCACCACAAGATTCAGATCAAGCAAGCCCTGGAGGAAATAGTTCACATGCCCAGGTTGTGGCCTCATGGACAAAAACCCAAGACCAGTCGCCCAAGCAAAGGCATGGTTTGGGTTTGCACTGAAATCACCTGCATGTCCTGCTCCTCCTTATGGTGGCTTGGGTCCCATTGGAACCCCAAAGTGATGGGATGTGAGGGGAGAATGGTACTTCATGCAGAGTAGCAGCAGAATGGAAATTCTGAAGCAGAAGCAAGAGTTGTTCGTTGAGCTGTCAAGAGAGAGCTCTGTCATCCCTGACACCTGTGTTTCTAAAGCATAGACTGAATATGTGTCCCTTTATACTGATCTTCGTCAGCAGGGGACTATGTATATGCAGAGTAAAGATATAGGGTATGGAACAAGGAAAATACATCTGTAAACTGAATACAGGGCACATCTTCTAAGTTTGATGTTCTGCATGAAACCATGTTGACTTCTGTCTTCTGAAACCGTGTCATGGAGACCATTGGTTTTCACCCTGTTTTTGCCCTCATTCATTCATTCAACCATCATTCTTGTATAGATGCCATAGGCTGCATCTTCTGCCCTCAAGATGCCTTTCTTACAGAACGTTCAGTTGGTTGAGCGTCCAGCTCTTGGTTTCAGCTCAGGTCAGGTCATGATCTCAGTCAGGGCCATGATTCCGGAGTCATGATCTCAGGGTCATGGGACTGAGTCCCGTGTTGGGCTCTACACTCAGTAGGGAGTCTGCCTGAGATTCTATCTCCCTGCCCCTCTGCCCTGCCCTGCTCTTGTGCATTCTCCCTCCCTCTCTCTCTTTAAAATAAATGTCTAAAATCTTTAAAAAAAAAAATCAAATGCCTTTACTTTGTCTGGGACCCACTGAAAAATGTCTTAGCCTTTCTGACTTCATCTCTCATGCAGGCTACAATCCTTCCTCTGTGGGACGTAAAACAGAATGTTTGGGTGTGTGTGTATGCTGACACATATATTTTGTTTCTCCCTCCAAAACCCTTCCTCATCACCCATGTGCGGAATAAATACATAGCGGCATTATGAAAAAGAAGCCCTTCATTATTTAACGGTGCTGGTATGAGCTGTATATTTTGCACAGAAGCTAGCGATTATCCCTCCAAATGAATGGATCTCGATTGTGTTTGCTCTCCTCAAAGTATCTCCAAGTGCCATACATTTTTCAGTACAAGAAAGTCATCATTTTGTTTCCTTCACAAACCAAGACAGCGCATTTCAAGCATTTTAAAGACAGGAGAGTGTTATTATTTTTACCTTTTTTTGTTGCAGGGACATTGAGTCAAAAGAAGAGGCCATATGTGGAATTATTTGTCTGAAGGAATGTTTCATAAAAGAAGCCGCATTCACAACAGCAAGAGTTTGGAAACTTTTGTGAGCAATTCTTGACAATTTAATACCAAATCTAGTTCTCCTTATTTTGCTATGGAGCTTTTGAAAGTCAGACACGATTCTGGGTGCTGGAAGCGATCATACCAATTAGTGGAGTTCTGTGACATGTCCTGTTCTTCTCATGAAAGAAATGGGACGTCAGAAATGGACAAGGACAAGCAGGCATTTCTGCTCTGGTGTCTGTGCGCTCTCTGCTGTGCCATCCTTACAGGTTTTATATAAATGGCCTCCTTCTGACCTGAAGTGTGAGCTGTCCAGCAAAAATGTTACCCATCCCTAAACCTTCAAATGGTGCTCACTGTATGGACCCTAATTCCTGGGCTTTGAATGGCAACCTGGTAGCTCCCAACAACGTTGTTAGTTTCAAGAGGGTTTGTACTGACTGGGATGGATTGATTGATTTTCCAGATGTATTTATTTATTGTAGAGAGAGAGCCCATGAGCAGTGGGGAGGGACTGAAGGAGGGGTGAGGAGAGGATCTCAAGCGGACTCCCACTGAGCGCAGAGCCCAACACAGGGCTCCATTCCACAACCCTGATATCATGACCTGAGCCAAAACCAAGAGTCAGATGCTTAACTGACTGAACACCCAGGCGCCACCCAACTGGCTTGAACTTATAAGGCATCAATGCTTACCTGACTACATGAAGATGTACACCTTGTCCCTGGGACGTCCTCCCATGTCTCAGGTTACATGTTCTTAAGAGAGCAAGCTGTTATTTTTACATGTGTTTAATGAAAATGATATGAAAAACTTGGATTATTTTCCCCTAAATCATATCGACTTATTATTAGACCTTGCTCTGTTTTTCCTCTAAGCAGCTCTGTGCTATGTAAAGGAAAGTGAGGACTTATAAGGAATTCAGTGCTCATTTTAATGGTTTGGGACGTTCTGTGAAGCCATTCTAATGTGGTGGGCAGTTAGACTCTGAGTGCGGAGTTAGAGAAAGAGTGGCTTCCAAAGAAAGTAGAACAAGCAGCCTCAAGAAGACTCAAACTGTCATTATCCTTCGCATTTTTTCTTTGGCAGCAAAACCATTTCAGGGGGGAAAAACATTTCGGGAGCAAAGACTTGGTACATAGAATGAGGTACAGTGACTGAGGTATGATTGAAGCGTGCATCTTTCTGGTAAAAGGGTATGTGTACAAGCCCAGTGTGGTTGGTGAGGGCCTCAAATAGTAGGGGAAAGTGGAGGAATGAGGGAGGAGGCAGATACATACTTGAGATGTGGGGTGCTGTCCGTCTAGCAAGTCTTTGTGAGATGGCACAAAATAGGTGTGCAAAATAAACACCCAATAACCATACTGGGCACAAAACTTGAAGCAAAAGAACACAGAATAACTGAGAATACCAAGACCTGACCCCCAAGTCCAAAACAATAGTGTAATTGGGATGATTTCACAGTGAGAATGACCCCTCTTGTCCCCATAGTGTAATTGGGATGATTTCACAGTGAGAATGACCCCACTTGTTCATGTGGGTGGATGATTTGGGGCATACATTTTTTTTTTCCAAAGTTGAACAAGTATCCAGCAAATTGATTGACAAATGATGGACAGAGAGTAGACAGATAGATACCAAGGTAATAGACATGGGCAAATGACAGATACATCGATAAAATGAACGTCTCCAATAATAGAATTGGTTTTTTTTTTAATAGCTCTTACAGTAAGAAAGCCAATGATTGTGATACAGATGGAGAAATGGATACTTGGCTACCAAGAACCTGACTTTTAATCTACATACCACTCAAGGGAATTCTGCTGTGAGGGAGCCATACAGCCATAAAAATCTCTAATCTCTGAATCCTGGGTTGCAGAACATCCGTGATCCAAAGGTCGAGTAAAGAGAAAGAGGTCTTTTATATTTAAATGCATAATATGGATTTTTATCAAGCAATAAAATATGCATAACCATTACCATTTGGCTTTGAATACATGTACAAAATTCTGTTTCTCTCTCTCTCTCTCTTTCTTTTTGGAAGAGTACATCCTAAACCTGACTGCCTCTTGGGTATAAGAAGCCAGCACAGATGTTTTAAGAGAACATTTATAGAGGTTCTACCAAGTTCCACACATTGCCCAATTCCTAGGGAAAAAGCAAAATGCTATAGTGTGATTGATGAGTTCTCTTGACTCTGATAATCTAGTGACTGACAGTGCCCAAAAAATAAAAAAGAAGGGGTAAGGTGCCCAGGCACCCTATAAAGAAATCACTCATATTTTGGATCAGCTTCAAATCCTTGTCCCACGTCTTGGGAAAATGAAATTTGTACAAGGACTCATTCACAAATATTCCCGGTAGATCATTTCATGAACCTGCAGGTCAACTATTTTTATCAAATGAGGTGAATAAATGTTATTAGTTGTACTTTAATTTTATATTAGTTACATTTGCTTATAAATATAACTGAATTAACTCTAAGTAATTACATAAAACATGAGCTTGTGTTATTACAGAATTAAAAGGAAGCACTTGGGAACTTTTCAAACATGTTACAAATATATGGAAATGAAAGTATCCTCTAGTTTCTACTGTTTTTTTCAAGTATCAGTGATTGAGTTTGAGGTGAGATGCCAAAACTTCTCAATTTTACTTCTAATTATTCATTTTTTTCTTATTTATCTGAGAAGTGCCAAACATAAGATTTGCATTATTTTCTAAAATTGGTTTGAAAGGTTAGCACAAAGCAACCACTCGAAAGACTAACTCATGAGCTGACTTGGAAAAAATATCATTCATATTTCAAATCCAACTGAATTTTAAAATCTGTACAGACATATTTTAATCTTACAATTATATTTGGGTAAACTTGGTAGAACAGACCAAATACAAATAAAACCTGTACATATTTTGTGTATGCATGCAACGGTCGTATGTACATTAACCAAATAGAATGTTACTTTTTCCTACTTTACTGGATTTTTTTTTCTTTATGTATACTGTATATTTTTACCAATACACTTTTTTAGGTACATACAAGAAGGCTTAGAGAATTAAGTAATTAAGGCAAAATATCAGAAATTACCAAGAGTTTTTTTGTTTAACACACACCTGTTTTACATTTTAGTATCTTTTTAAACATTTTATTTATTTATTTGACACAAGGAGAAGTAGGCTCCCTGCTGAGCAGAGAGCCTGACGCAGGACTCCATCCTAGCACACTGAGATCATGACCCGAGCTGAAGGCAGATGCTTCATTGACTGAGTCACCCAGGCATCTCATTTTTTCTTTTCTTTTCTTTTCTTTTTTTTTTTTTTAACGTATTTCTGAAACGACTTTATTGAGCTATGAGCAACATACAAGATGGTCTACATGGTATCTACCAATGGATGGGTGTGTAGTTAAGTGTATCCCCATGAAACCATCCGCACAATGTATGCCTTGAATATTCCCAACACTCACAAACGTTTTCTCCTGCCCAATTTATCATTATGTGATATTATTTTGTGATAAGAGCACCTGTGTGATAAGATCATCTAACGTGGGATCTGCCTTCTGGTGGGATTCTGTGATCACAACAACGAACGTGGGCTCAGGTGGTCCCACAAGCCTATTGGGTAGGAGAGAGACTATGCTGAACAGTGTTGCACCCTGGGGTCAAACATGCCATACCAGCAGGGATTCCTTCCTTGCAACAATGTTTCTCCCTTCTGCCCACTGAAACAAACGGATGTCAGCTAATTGATTCAGGAAGGGAACACGGTTTATCGAATGTCATAGAAAAATGATGTCAGGATTAACGGGTCACGGAAGAGCCCTTTTGCCTTGAATTAGGAGCAAAGGGTGAGATGTGGGTTTTCAGTGATGGTTGAATGAGTTAAAATATATTCTGTGGGGTGACAGCAACTCTGAGGTGTTCTGCAAAGTATGATAATGAATTCAACAAAGTTAAAGGGGAAAACTTACCTTTCATTGCTCTACGTGGTGGAAATAGGAGCTCCAACTATGATTTGCTATGCTATAAAATACACTCTTACAGTTAATCCTCATCTTTTCACACACATTTTTGGTGTTTTATACTTCCTTTTGGCAGAAATAAAACTCTTCCTGCCAAACTCGTTTTTTGTTGCTTTGCAGTAAGCACTCAAAACATTATTTTATCCTTAAGATATACATTTCCCAAAATTTATTAGTTTAATAATACTTTAAAACATAAATATGCATTGTGTTGTATCCATCATTTTGATGCCATTATTTAATAATTAAATCAGCTTTAATTATTAAAGAATTATACATAGTAGCTATATTTATGTTGTTTCCATCAAAGAGGTATTGTTACTTATTGTAATAAAACAATGCAGAAGAACATTTTTTCCCCCAAGTTTTTATTTAAATTCCAGCTAGTTAACGTACAGTCCAATATGAGTTTCAGGTGAAGAATTTAGTGATTGCAAAACAACATTTTTCAAGAAAGCGCCTATTGTCATAGGAAATAGAAGACATGTAAACACAGTAATACGTACACACAGTGTTTTTGTTAGCAATGTGGTAGGTTTCATTTCCTGCGGTGTCACTTACTGAATTCTTGTGTGTATGTTTATTTAATCATCACAGCTTTAGGAGGTTGGGTGTTTCGGTTATTCTATAACCGAGTTAAGAAATCGGGAGCTCAGGGAGATTTTGCATCCCTGCCTGAGTTCACCCAACTTTGGAGCAGCCAAGTGGAGAAGAGAATTACATTAAAAGAAACAATATTTCTACCTCACACCGTAACATCCCAGCTACCCCTGACTCTCCAACCACCTGCCAGAATAATCCGCCTGTGTTTCACAAGGTCACCATTTTTCTTTAAGAATATGCAATATGTGTTTGTTATTAAAGAAATACATAAAAGTAATGATGAACATGTGGTAAATAGGCATTTAATTTTTAAGGGGTTCTTATTTATAGAACATGACCGTGGGACTTTTCCCCACAGTGGTCTGTCATTCTGATGGAGTCCAAATGAGATCCTAGGTGAAGGAGATTAGCAGGATGTCCACGTTCAAATTGAAACGAGGAGGGGAGAAGGTCACAGGGCGTCCTTTGAAAGTCATGCTACAGCACTAAAGAATTCACCTGAGTCCTGGGTTCCCATCTGGCTATAATCGGGTTTGTGTTACCGTCCCCTGTGAATCCAGGAGCAAGCCCCAAAGCATCCTACATTATCACAGAGAACACTGATAGGCTCTATTACGTAATTTTCATCTGCCACAGATGCCTATTAACTCTGGAAAGTACAAAAGATGAAACTAATGTTACAAAAGATGAAACTAATGTTATAAAAGATGAAACTTAAGTTACAAAAGATGAAACTAATGTTACCTTTGTAACAGCCTCATGCTACCCTCCCCAATTTTGTAGCAAACTTAGCAAACTTACTGTAGCATTACTTTCCTGAAGGTCTACTACAGACACCTTGTCCCGAAATGCTCTCTGAAGTAAATTTCCCATTCTGCTGGTTTCCTCATGAATGCATTCAATCGCTCAGGCATGTTTTTATTTTATATATGTGTACACATCTTTCAACACTTTTGAACACTGTATTTTAGCGTTGATGTTATCTTTCCCTTACACGTGTTTGCAAACAAATGCAACACGCTGTTCCCTATAATTTTACCACATGATTAGTATTTAATATATTTAGTTAATATGTTGAATGTTAATGATGATATTTATTTGGTTATGAATACTAAAGCTTTATTGATATTTTAATAAAATATTTGGTGCTTATTCCTGGGCAGTAATGAATAACGTGCACAAATGCAATACTGCTTGATTTCTATAAGGTAAAACAAAACAAAACAAAACAAAAAAACAAACAAAAACACTTTTTTCTTTAGCATAGTTGACACAGAAGACTTTTATTTTTTCATTAAAAACAAACATTAGAGGAAAATCTTAATGCGATGTGTCACTCATATTTTAAGTTGTTTTCCCCTTTTTTCCTTCTATTGCTAGGAAATCAGGATACCCTTGAGTCAGGCAACATTAAACACATTTTAAGAATAAAAATGAAGGAAAAAAAATAATACCACAAAAATTCTGTGTAAAATTTGGATGCAGACTTCTCTTCAAATTTTACCATCGGCGTCATTAAGAGTTTGGAATTTAACTGAGTACAAATTGGTAAGTACAATTATTAATACAACAATTAATACAATAATATCACAGTGTATCCATAAGTGCACATTTTAGGGGTTTTTGTTTTTTACAGTCAGTATATTTGGCATCTAAACTAGTAAGTGTACTCGTGTTCAATTTCAGAGTTGTTTAGACAATGAAATTTGAGAGGATATTGAAATAAAAACATCGTTGTTGTTTTGTGTATACACATGCAAACAGCTGTATCTTTTAATGGGGTTGTGTGTATTTTCAAATGTAAATGTATATATTAACAAGAATGTATTCCAGCGAGACTATTAAGTGTACTAATGTTTCCAAGGAGATATTTCAATTTTTGATTTTAAACAAAAAAAAAATACATGAGCGTTATTTCCGTTTGAGCTAAATGCACGCGAGTTTGCCTTAGGAGCAAGTTTCTGTTTGAGTTGAATTTGCAACTAAGTTCATTTGTGGGTTTTTTTCAGGGCAGAGAGGAATTAATCAAAGAAGCACCTGGTGGTACTTGGAAATATGAAAGTGTATTTTCATTTGCATGGGTAAGTACACTGCTGTAATTTGCAATTTGAACAATTTGTGTTATCAGGATTTGTTTTAGGAGGTATTTCATTTTTGAATTTTGAACAAATAAAAATAATGATTGTATAGAGAATGTTAAGTCATAAGCGTACCAGGATCTGTAATCATAGTTATTTGGATTTTAGAAGTTGAATTACGGTTTGAATTCACGAGTAAAGCAGTGTTGTTTGGGATTAGAATTTGTAGGTAAGGGATTGTTATTGGAAAATTTGAAAAAACACATCAGAGTTATTTGGAATTTGAATAAGTGCATTTCTGCTTATTACCAGAGATATTTGAATGTTGGAATTTTATCTGAAAGATGAGTTAATAACTAAACCAGTGTTATTTGGAATTGGAATTGATTATACCTAACAATCCTGCTTATGGTCTTAAATTTTTGAATTTTAATTTGGAATTCAGCTAATGAGTCTACTAGTGTGATTTAGAAAGGAGTATTTGCTTTTTATACAAATTGAATTTGGATCGGTAAGTAAAGTATACCAACGTTATTTCAATTTGAGCCAGCAAGGACACAAGTATGTGTTCTCGGATTCATTTGGATTATCCAATCTGAAATGAAATTGGAGCTAATAATTAATCACTGTTGTTTGCTCTTAGAGCTAAGAAGTGTCTCAGTACTTATTAGGGGTGTTATTTGCATTTTGAAACTAACACTGGAAATTTCCATTGGAAAATTCCAGTGTGTTATCTGGCATTTGAAATTTACATTATAATTGAGCTGCTAAATACCTCAGTGTCCCTTGTAATTAACGTGAACAACAACACATTTCAGGGTTTTTGACTTTAGAATACGAGTTTAAATTCCAAGTAGATGCATACTATTGGTAATTGGAATTTAAAGGACTACTTGGATCGGGCCTTGCTGGTCGTTAAATTTATCTGCATTTTAAAATTGTTATGGGACTTAGAACTGGTAAGAAAAGGAGGTCATTTGGAATTTCTGCTTATATGCGCACTGGTGTTTTTGTGTTTGTTGTTTCATTTGGGAAAGTCGAGTTAGAATTTGAATAAATCGAGCACAGTCACTTTTCATTTTAGCTAATCAATGCACTACGACGCTTTTATCAAAATTAGTAAGCCACTGTTATTTTGAATTTGATCTAACACATTAACTAATGTTATCTGACATTTGAATATATACATTTTATATAAAGGTATGTGTATACATATGTGGGTGTGGGCATGTGCTGCCTGGAATTTGAATAAGTAGAATTACTATTGTTCCTAGAGAAATTCATATACCGAAATTTTAATTGGAACATAATAATACTCCTGTTATGTGAAATTAGAACAGAGGCATTTACCAGTGCTCATTATTACCATGATTTGGATTTTGGAGAGGAAACTGAAACTTGAATTCATAAGGAAACCAATGTTATTCACAACTTGAACCAATAATTATGCCATTGCTTGGAATTTGAGAAATTTGGATAATCCAACTAAAATATGAACTATTCACCCAGCAGGGTTAATGGAAATTTGAACCTCGCACAAGCTTGTTTTCGAAGTTACCTGCATGTCTATGTATGATCTAATATGTACATCAGTGGTATTTGAACTTTGAAGTCCCAAGTGCATTCAAGCTTGATATCTGTTTTATTCGCATTTCGGAATCGGGTTGAGATAGGGATTAATACGGAAATCAGCCTGACTGGGAACTGGACCCAATAAGTCAGCTCATCCATTGGAATGGAAATTGGAATGTGTATGCATGTATGATTTGAAATTGAGATGAGTCACTCTGCCAGTCCTTGTAATGCAGATGCTTTGGTGTAGGAATTGGAATTTAAAAGTGAACTATTTGAGAGAGAATGAACCGGCAGTGGGGAGGGGCAGAGCGAGAGGGAAAAGCAGAAAAGCTCTCAGGGAGCCTGATGAGAGGCTGGATCCCAGGACCTGGCATCATGACCTCAGCTGAAGGCAGATGCTTAACTCAACAAGCCTCCCAGGTGCCCTAGAATTGAAATTTCAATGTGAACTCTAAAATGCATGGGTGCTTCTGGGAATTTTAACACAAGGTCACTGACGGCTATCACGGTTCTTTGATCAGTATATGAGTAACAATGTTGACTCATCATCCCAATGACATATTTGAAATTCCATGTATAGGGGCACCTGGGTGGCTCTGTGGGTTAGAGCCTCTGCCTTCAGCTCAGGTCATGGTCTCAGGGTCCTGGGATCGAGCCCCGCATCGGGCTCTCTGTTCAGTGGGGAGCCTGCTTCCTCCTCTCTCTCTCTCTGCCTCTCTGCATACTTGTGTTCTCTCTCTCTGTCAAATAAATAAATAAAAAAAAAAAAGAAATTCCAAGTAGTAAATGTGCCAACACTGATTTTAAGTTCTGTTTAGATTTTAAAATTTGATTTTAGATAACTAAAAACTCATATGCACACTAATGATTCTTATAGGAGATCTTGAAAGAATGGGATACGGAACTAGAATTTGAACACAACTATACATCAGTACTATTTTGAATTTAAGCCAACAAGTACGACGGTGCATGTTATCACAGCTATTAGATTTTAGAACTTTATTTGAAATATCAACTAATAATTACACCAGCATTATTTGAAATTAGAACTAATAATCATCCCAGCGCTTGGTACAAATGTAATTTATATTTCAGAATTTGAATTGCAACTTAAGTGGATAAGACCACAGGTGCCATCTGCAATTTAAGCTAATAAACACATTAACTTTTTTTAATAGATATATTAATACAGAAAGGAAATTAGAATCAGAATATAAATTAATAAGTACAGCAGTATTATTTGGAACTCCAATAATATGAGTACCGGTTTCTATTCTCAATATTATTCAGATTCTGAAACTTGAAGTTTACAAATAGTGTTATTTGAAATATTTAGTTAGCATTGCAATTTGATCCAGTAACCACCCTGGTCTTATTTACATTTTGAGTGAATAAATGTAGTTGCGTTTGCTCATTGGATTACTCAGATTTTGAAATTTGAATAGAAAAATGCAATAAATATTGTGAATTTACTTAAAATATGAACAATAAGTCTAGTAATCCCAGCTTTTTAGATAGATTTCTCCTATGGACTTTGATTTGGAATTGTGATTGTCTGTACGTGATGTTATTGGGAGTCTGAGTGGAAAAATACACTTTTGCAAATTATGGAGGAGTTCTGTTGCGTGTGAAAATTCCCCTGTGTACTGGCTACTTATAGATAGAATTTTTACTTCCTCTAATTAATTTTATATCTTTGTAACATCAACTCTCCAGACCATCCATTCAACTATTTGTATCAATTGGCTTCTGTAGCACGGACAGATGTCTAAATATTGACATCATTTTATAAATCAATTTCAAACCTTGCCCCCAAAACCAGGATTTTATTAAGACTTTCAAAGTGATCCTAGATAATTGTTTGAATCCCACACAAAACCATCAACAAGAAACCTGGGAGTTTGGGGTGCCTGGCTGGCTCAGTTAAGGGTTAAGAGGGTTAAACCTCTGCCTTCAGCTTGAGTGATGGTCTCATGGTCCTGGGATCGAGTCCCACATTGGGCTCTCTGTTTGGTGGGGACCCTGCTTCCCCCTCTCTCTGCCTACCTCTCTGCCTACTTGTGACCTCTCTCTGTCAAATAAATAAATAAAATCTTAAAAAAAAAAACTTGGAAACTCAATAACCAATTAATGATAGGGCGTAAGGATGGGACCTAATGGAACTTTGAAATAGAAATATTTGAATCTCAAAGGATTAAGAGAGGCGCTTGGCAGGGAATGAACAGCCATTTTCCACTGTTTTAACCAAACAGAATCTTTCTTCTGTTGCCGTGCCAGTTCAAACACATATTGACGTGAGTTCCATCCTTCTAGCTAACATCGGACCCAGCTGAGAGTATGATTGACACAGTCCTCACATGGCCATATACAGGCCACTCCCACGACGGAAACAAGGTCAAGTGTAGGGAAAAACACATTTGTTCTCACACCTTATTTTTTCTGAACTACTCCTTGGTTTTTAAACATGTTACTTGGGGACAGTAGGTCAACATTGTCAAAGGGTCCATGTTGAGTGATCTTTTATGGTCACACATGGTCCTACGGGAACGGGATCCCGTATCCTAGGTTCTTTTGATATTTTCCAGGTGACCCTGAGTGTCAAAGGATAATCACTGGTAAAAATAACACGAGGTACAGTGTACACTAATGATCACCAGACAGTAGCTCTCCAATCCTGCACCTTACCCGGGAACCATAACAACAAGGGACATCCAAACAATATCTCATGTTCCTTCTTTCACAGGACATGTGTGCGTGTCAATAGCAATGAACAATTTGACATGAATGTTAACACAAACGTGTGATACGTGAAATGATGCACGCCAAATGCCATCTACCAAAAACTATATTCAAGGTACTCACCGGGGAGGAAGAATTCACAATATATGTTTTTGCAAACCCTTGCCTACACAGTTAACAATACATGTCCCCAAACGCTAGGTCATTCTGGTATATGATATCACTAAAAACACAAAACTTGGCTCACTCTTTAAGTAGACTTTTTACATGTACGTAGACTGGATTTCAGAAGCTGGAAATGCATTCAGAGAACTATCTGGGGAATTTTGTGTAATAGTCAGGCCCCAAATTTATTTTCCACAAATATGGTATTTCTGGCTTTCTCAAATCTATATATAGCACCTTTAAACATAGATTCTGGAAGGATAGGCATAGTTCTGTTTTAATGTTCTCTCTCCCTGAGAAGTCACTCGTATATAGATTAATTTATTTAACACATTTCAAGAAAAACAACAAGGAAGACACAATTGCTCATGTCACGAGAGGCAAATCATGCATTTGGCAATCGTGCTAACAACGGTCGTCCCCTAATTTCTTAACAATTGAACTTTCCGTATCAGCTTGAGACTCCATAGCACATCACAGGAGGAAACTAGAAGAATGCAATGGAACATATTGAATAATTTCCTGTAGCAATCCTAATGATGTTCAAATATAAAAAGCAAATTATCTTCTATCTCCTTTTCTGTGTTTTTTTTTTTTCCCTCTCCTGTGGTTTAATTGATCAAACAGGTTATTTTACTTACTAAACATCTATCGGGTATGTACCAGGTGTCAGATACTGAGCTAACCCCATGGAAAATTGAGACAGATCCAAGACGCTACCTGCCCCAGAGGAGACCATCATCGTCTCCTAGGACATGAGATCATGGTGATTTGCAACCCCCAGGTTTTGATTTCTCTACCTTGGTGAGTATGTGAAAACATCGTCGAGGAGCTCCAAGGCCGGCCTAAACATCCCCAGCAAAAGAAAGCACGGGGAAGCGGAAAGAGAGCCAAGAAAGGACAAGATTATGACAGCGGAAAGGAAGCCAATTTTCTCCTTCAGATGGCGGCAATTGTTCGCAAAATTGCATTTAGTCTCTGTCCGTGAAACTCAGCCCTCCGAGACGGGGTCATACCCTTCCTTTACTGGAAGCAGGGTGTGAAACCACGATTCAGATACACAGTATCCTCACGCAGCCGCAGACATGGGCGGGATACGTTGACCAACTTTGTTTCTTCAAAGGAGTATCACAGAAATAAAAACACCCTCAGGTTCTAGTAAGAAAACACTTGGGAAAGTCCAGAAATGATTAAAACGACGCTGCCCGTGTTAATCCTTCACTCTCTCTTTGGGCCGACTTGGAAAAGGGTGTGGAGGAACGACACGTATTTTGTTGGATTAAAAATTGAGTAAATTGTGGGGGGAAAAAAAGGATCACAGTTTGCTGATCTTACTGATTTTCAGAGAGTGGGAATGCACGGATGTAATTGAAATAATAATACCCGATAACATTTAGTGTCTGTTCTGGACTTGAAATGACACCAAGTTGTGATCAGTCTGTGTGTGAGAATTCTAGTAAGGACCGCACGCACATTTTCAAACCATATGATAGACCTTTAACTCCCCGAAGACCTTTAACAGCCATGAAGTTACTCATCCTGAGCAAAGTTGACCTTGGTGGGACCCCAAGATCTACATCCCTTGACAGCTTTGGAAATGAGACCGTAGAAAGTTCCAAGACAGCAAGTTGGGGCAATGACTTTAAGATCTATGAGTATTGGGGCGCCTGGGTGGCTCAGTGGGTTAAGCCTCTGCCTTCGGCTCAGGTCATGATCTCAGGGTCCTGGGATCAAGCCCCGCATTGGGCTCTCTGCTCAGCGGGGAGCCTGCTTCCCCCTCTCTCTCTGCCTGCCTCTCTGCCTACTTGTAATCTCTCTCTCTCTCTGTCAAATAAATAAAATCTTAAAAAAAAAAAAAAAAGATCTATGAGTATTGAAGATCCCAACAGTTTGCTTGGCTGGAAATCAGGGTGTGGAGAATGTTTTCTTTGGGGCACCACACGTCGACGAGAGGGCAGTCTGTTGGATATAGGATCCACATCGCCAAAAATGGTGCATTTTGTGTTGGTTTACACGGATGATCTCCTGGGCTCCATATGGACTAGCTCTCAGGGGATTTACGCGTTGGCCACCTGGGATAGCCACCTGTCTTCCCACCTCCACACTCGGGCTATGTCCTGGAGTGTCAACAATTTGGATGGAGAACTTACAGCTGTGTCTCCCTGTGGGTTATCCGATTCCACATCAGCCTCCGCTGCAGCCCCGTGAGGCAACCAAGATGCACATGGCGAGCTTGGTGTCCTTGACGACTTGGTCTTGGAGAATACTCTTGGACTTAGAACCTGAAAGCCAATGCCCAGTGCTCTGAGAGTCCGTCACAGCAAGAATCGCATTCAGGACAAAAACGGGCATTCAGCTCCAAAGCATTGGCAAACCACATAAATTCAAATTTAAGCCTTTTAGGGGGAAAGTGCATATGGTTTCCCTGGCTGGTCACTCCACCATTTTCTTATGCATTTATTTATTTACTTGAGAGAGACAGAGCGTACAAGCAGGGGGAGTGGCAGGCAGAAGAAGAATCAGGCTCCCTCCTGAGCAAGGGACCTGTGCGGGACTCCATCCCAGGACCGCCATATCATGACGGGAGCTGAAGGCACATGCTTCACCAATGGAGCTCCCCAGGCATCCCTCCACAGAACTTTCTAAGCTTCCTTACCAAATGCATCACTTCCCAAAGTTTTGCACCACCCACCAGGCAACCACAATCCCTTCTTTTCTGCCCCCACAACCATTTCCCCCAAATCTCCTAAGACTTTCTAAAGTGCCCATTCCATGTCTCTCCTTATTCCTATTTAAGTATAATTTGCTTTAGCGTACACAACCGTAGAGCACTACGTGAACATCTCGAATTAAATTTGCTTCCTACTCTGGAGACTGCCATGAATGGAACCAAACCTCCGTTCTTGGCACAAACCACGGCCTGCCTCAGGCTTCAAGTTATGTTCTTGCCCTGGAGAGAGACCTGTTCTTTTTGTCCCCGTGACTTCATCTCGTTCTTGATGCTGGGAAATAACCTACCATGGAAGCCATGGAAGATGGAAACCCCATTCATGGACCCGTTTCTGGTGAGTGCTACATGTTCACATCAGAACTTTTAGGATCCCCCATATACCTCCCATGTGAAGAGGAGACTGACATGCTCCATCTTGCCACTGTGATGGGAGGAAGCATCACGGAACACATCATGTATGTGCAGAACAAGAAGTCCATAAATGTTGAGGAAACGGCGGATAAATTTATCGGGTCTGATTGTTTTTCAGCCAAAATCCATGTGACATTATAGGGAAGACTGGAGACGACGTGCAAATATCCAAAGGACCCCTTGGATACTGGATATCATAATAGAAATGAGGTTTCTCATAGGCTGTCAATTACTGGACAGATTTCTCATGTATTTAATAATATATTATTATAATGTATTATTATATAATATAACTATTAAATATAATTATTATTTTATTATATTATATTATGATATATTTATTCTTATATATTATACATAATAATCATAATTATATAACCATGGTTAATTAATATATTTATAATATATTAATTAATTATATAATTTATAATACATAATTATATAATCATTATATATAATACATATAACATAAATATAAAATTATATAAAATTAATACATATTATATATAATATATAATTTATATAATTTTATATTTATATATAAAGTTTATATTTATATATAATATATATTTTTATAATATATAATTTTATATGTATGTATTATATAATATATATAATTTTATATAATTTTATGAAATATACAATATATATTTTATTATAATCAATCACATATAATATATATGATATATATTATATGATTATATAATTATTATGTGATAATAAATATATAATAGAATATAATAATATAATAATGTTATAACATAATTATATTATATATAATACACATTATAATATATATCATTGTATTATGTATTATACTTATATAATATAAATGTAATTAAATAATATAAATATAATATATAAAATCTATATATAATATAATACATAATACAATAATATACCATTATGAAATACTAACTGAATTTATGTCTTGTAATTGGGTTAATTATAGGGAATCATCCTGCAGGTCCTTAGAACTACCCTTCTGGTTTTTTCACATGGATAAGTAATTCTATTTATTGTTTCCACCCTTGGAAGACAAAGTCCAGATCTTGAAAGCATCCAGATGGAGAGAAGCTTTGGGGATTGCCTTGCAGCTGTTTAATCTGGCAATGTGCGCCTGGAGACCCTTGGCAACTCTAAAGTTTCACCTGTTCCTTTTCTGAGTTGGGCATGTTCATTTGTATCAGTTTTCTGATACAATTCTGATACAGTTTTCTGATACAATTTCTGATACAATTCTGATACTGTTTTCTGATACAATTTCTGATACAATTCTGATACAGTTTCCTGATACAATTCTCATGAGTGAAGAGCTACTCTGCGGATTTCCTTTTCTCTTTGAAACAGTCACCTGGATATTGGTTTTTGCTTCCTAACCAAAACTGCATTGGGCGTTTCCTGTTTCAGACCAAGAAAAAGGTCCTTCTCACAAGAGGCTGAGCTTGCAGGAACCGTAAATTACAGACACAACGAATTTCAATGGTACCTCCCCAGGATCCACACATAAAAAGAATTGTGTTAATCGTTTTATAATTAATCCATCTTCCCGTAGTGATGGGAGATGGTAGGACGTTGTCATGTTTTACAATTTTCTGTGTAACTCTGGGAGCCCATCAGCCTATGGGAAAGTTACCGCATTTAAAATAAAACAGAAGGAACTGAATTGGAGAGTTTTTGCTGATGGTTTTTGTGGCTAGTACCTGAGCATTTAACTTGATAAAGGAGCCTCCCTCATCTATTAAAATATGTTCACTATAAAAGTGGATGAATACAGACCTGTACGAAGGACGTACATGCCTCTCCTGGTTTTACCTGAAGCAAAGGAAATGTACATCGAGGAGTAGCAGAAATTGTTGCCACCACGCTTCTCTAACAGTCACACTGCTTTCATAATGAGTGTCTCTGCCGTGTTTTCCGGAGGTGACGTGCATGAGCCCCTGTGGGAAAGAGGGCCAAGGTTGCATGCACTTTGCAGCCGGAGCTCAGAAACCATGGACCCCAACCATGGTGGTGAGGACAGAGACCACGCATAGAAGGCAGAGCTAGCTTGGCCAAGAGGAAGGCCAGTGCGCCCCGGGTGGTATGCATATGAAGGACAGCTGCTGTTGCAAGGCCTCCAAAGTCTGGGCACACAGTATTGGAAGCCCATGTGCATATTGGAGCTCAGGGAGCTCCCCACATGCCCGCCCCTCTGCAAAGACATGTAACACCTTCACATCGGTGGAAAGGTGAGCCCCAGAACCCAGAGATACAGCAGGTGGGGATGTGTCCTTCTGGGAGAACAGAACTAGCATGGGACAGGTGCAGGGCTTCAGAGCAGGACCACTAATCTCTGCGTTGGGGGGGGGGGCACAGCTGACATCCCCCAAAACTGCATCCTGCTACCCTCAACGCACCTCTGATCCCCTGGAAAAATCCTTCAAGTGGGACATAGAATCTGAGGTTTGTGGACCAAGATTTAACGTTGAATGCCTGACATTTATCAAATTTCTCCCAGGCATGAGGAAGGACTATACTTAGCCATGATGTTTCTTCCCTTTCTTTGTTTGATGAACAGACTTTATTATTTTGGAGTAGTTTTGGATTCATAGCAAAATTGAGAAGGTTCTAAGATTTTCCATATTCCCTGTCTCTCCACACAGCATCCCCCTCCAGATGGTACGTTTCTTTCATTTCATGAACACACATCAACATATAATCCCCCAAAGTCCCCAGGTTACATCAGAGCTCACTTGACGGTGTGTGTGCAATGGATTCGGACAGATAGATGATGGCGTGTATCTACCATTACAGCATCATGCAGAATAGCTCCTCTTTTTTTTTTTTAAGATTTTTTGATTTATTTGAGAGGAAGAGAGAGAGAGAACATGAGCAGGGAGAGGGGCAGAGAGAGGAAGAGGCTGAAGCAGTCTCCCTGCTGAGCAGAGAGCCCGATGCAGGACTCGATCCCATGACCCTGATATCATGACCTGAGCTGAAGGCAGTTGCTTAACCCACTGAGCCACCCAGGTGTCCCCATGCAGAATAGTTCTGTGTGAAAAATCATCTACACTCCACCTGTCCATCTCTGCCCTACCCTCCCCCACCCTGGGCGACCTCTGATCTCTTTACTGTCTCCCCAGGTTGGCCCTTTCCAGAATGTCATGGACTTGCCATCCTCTTTCCAGCTGGGCTTCTTTCACTCAGTCTATGTCTTTATGGTTCCTCCATGTGTTTTCATGGCCTGACAGTCTGTTTCTTTTTGGTGCTAATACTGTACCACAGTTTAGGTACCTAGTCAGCTGAAGAACATCATGGTTGCCTCCCACTTTGGCCAATTATGAACCAAGCTGCTAGGCATGTCTGTGCATGGGTTTTTGTGTGGACCTACGTTTCCAACTCTGTTGGGTAGGTATCATGGAGTGACACCTGCTGGATTTCCTCCTGTAAAAGTAGGTTTAGTTTTGTAAGAAACTGGCACCCTGTCTTCTCACGTGGCGGCACCATTTTGCATTCCCACCAGCGACGAGGGACAGTTCCCCTCACTGCCCTCCTCACCAGCGTGTGGTGCTGGTCCCCATCCTCTCTTAGCAGAGAGCGATCTCAATCCCGGTGGACAAAATGTCCAAAGAATGCTCACAGGTGGTTTAACCCACAAGTTCATGTTGCAAACCTATATGCTTCCTAGAGCCCATTTATTGAAATGATCTCTCAAATGCATGGTCCGCGTCATCACGTTTTGGACTCATCTTCACTGACCATTGGAGAGTCATCTCAGAGCCAACAAAACGGTTTAAATGCCTGCTTTTCTCTTGTTGCTGATTTCTGATTAGAGTGAGAGTAACGGATGCAGAAAAGAGATGTAGCAAAGAGACATTGATATAATTGCCGCTTGCTAAGGTGAACATTCTACACAAAACTCAATATCCCCTAAACCTAATAGCAAAATGTTGCTAAGTAGAAAGACATCATTTTCTTGTACCTTGAGCACAATTAGCGGCAACTTGATTACTGAGCAGTTCCCCTCTTTTGGGGGTGGGGTGGGACAGATGGCCAAATGCATAATCTAGAAGTGACCATTAGAACCTGATAGACCATTAGAACCTTATTATCTTTGCAAATATAACCTGGCCATAAGTTGGTGTATTTACATACTTCTCCAACTGTTTAATGAATGTCTAATGCTGTCCATTTCCAGGGAGACGTACATCCTTAATCTTCTCATGATTAAATGTAAGTTCTGAAAGATGATATTCCTCTTTCATCTCATGTAGGTGTCCTTTATGAAACCGAGGCAACATACTTCCAGTGACAACACGTAAGGTCAAGATACCTTTATTAAACGTGGCAATTGATGAAACGGATGTGCTGATCTCCACTTGTGTTAAATTACAATTACGCTTTCTTTGTAGCTGCTCATAGATTTCTGTGTTTTCCTTCTAATCACCGCTTGATCTAAATTGGTGTATATTGTGCACTCAAAGTTACATCGTAGCTGTTTTGTATTTCCCACTCATTTCTGCTCAGAGACAATGTGTTTGAATTTGTTGGTTTTTACCATTATTGTGCTCTTGGTCGATGGTACGGTAGTTAGATGATCTTTCTGCAAGGCATTATTTCCTGGGACTTTGCAAAATTTTTAGTGTCTCATCTGGAGGTAATTTTTACTGAAATATGTCTTTTTTAAGGATTTTGTTTATTGATTTGACAGACAGAGATCACAAGTAGGCAGAGAGGCAGGCAGAGAGAGAGGAGGAAGCAGGCTCCCTGCGGAGCAGAGAGCCCGATGCGGGGCTCCATCCCAGGACCCTGAGATCATGACCCGAGTGGAAGGCAGAGTCTTAACCCACTGAGCCATGCAGGTGCCCCAGAAATATGTTTCTTTATAAAAAATACACATTGCCAGGGCACGTAAGTGGCTCAGTTGGTTAAGCATCTGGCTCTTGGTTTCAGCTCAGGTCATGATCTCAGGATCATGCATCTGGACCTCAGGGTCAGGAGTCTGCTTGAGATTCTCTCCCTCTGCCTCTGCCCCTCCCCCTGCTCATGCTCTCTCCCTAAAATGAATAAATAAATCTTTATATTTTCAATCTTCTCAATACGTTTCTGTGTATATGTGTGTTTGGGTACATAGTTAAATGTAAAATGTAAATTGAAATTGTGATATTTCACGGCATGTATCCGTGTGTGTGTCAACATCTATAATTCTGTTGACGTGCGAGCAGATGGTCAGGATTCAAGGATATGTTCATTTTTCAACCTTTTGGCATTGTTTTCTAAAATGGTTATTCCAACAGGACGGGAGGGGTTTACTGATTCTGCTTTTTACCATGGCCTGTCCTTGAGATTGTCAGTCTTTTTCATTTCGGGCCCCCTGGTAGATTGGGTCAGAGCATGGCGGTCATGTCCAACACACAGACGACTCCAGCTGGCAAGCCGAGACCCTCCGTCGTGAACCACCTACTTATTTTTATTTATTTATTTTTATCAAATAGTCCTTGTGCAATTCATACAACATAATACATTCTCCTAAATACTGGCTATGAACCCTTTGCTGAAAATATCTAACATTTGATGTTCTTCGAAATATAATCTAGATTTAAGGACCTTGTGTTTTCATTATTTTACAGAAGGATTGAAAATCAAACATTACAAATGTTACAAAGAATAATTCAATTTGACACTCTTCCTTTTCTGTAAAGCTTTTTTTTTTTTTAATTTGTGGACAAAAAAGTGTATATATATATATATAACATGAGATCTATCTGATTCACAAAATTTTAGATATAGAAAGCAGTATTTTTAACTGTGAGTAGTGTTGTATAGTGGACCTCTAGAATGTGTTCATCTGGACTGACTGGAACCCCACACAAATTTTATTTAATTAGCATATAATGTATTATTAGCCCCAGGGGCACAAGTGTGTGAATCACCAGGTTATACACTTCACAGCACTCACCATAGCACATACCCTCCCCAATGTCCATAACCCCCCTCCCCCTCTCCCTACACCCTCCCCCGGGAACCCTCAGTTTGTTTTGTGAGATTAAGAGTCTCTGATGGTTTGTCTCCCTCCCAATCCCATCTTGTTTCTTTTTTTCCCCTACCCCCCAAACTCCCCACTCTGCCTTTCAACTTCCTCATATCAGGGAGATCATATGATAGTTGTGTTTCTCTGATTGACTTATTTTGCTCAGCCTAATACCCTCTAGTTCCATCCACGTCGTCGCAAATGGCAAGATTTCATTTCTTTTGATGGCTGCATAGTATTCCATTGTGTATATATACCACATCTTCTTTATCCATTCATCTGTTGATGGACATCTAGGTTCTTTCCATAGTCTGGCTATTGTAGACATTGCTGCTATAAACATTCGGGTACACGTGCCCCTTCGGATCACTATGTTTGTATCTTTACGGTAAATACCCAGTAGTGCAATTGCTGGGTCATAGGGTAGTTCTATTTTCAACATTTTGAGGAACCTCCAAACATTCCTTTGCTGTTTTCCAGAGTGGTTGCACCAGCTTGCATTCCCACCAACAGTGTAGGAGGGTTCCCCTTTCTCCGCATCCTCGCCAGCATCTGTCATTTCCTGACTTGCTAATTTTAGCCATTCTGACTGGTGTGAGGTGGGATCTCACTGTCATTTTGACTTCCATTTCCCTGATGGAATCCCACACTTGCAAGAACAGCAAAACCCTGAAGCCTTTTTGTGTGTGTTCCTTTGATAAATCTTCATCGAACCCTTGTTGAAGAAAGCAAAATTCTGCAAAATTTTCCACAATAATACAGTGTTAGCTTTCATGTGTACATCTAATTCTTACATAGACTCTCTTCTCCCCATGGTTTGAGGTAGCTGTTTTATTTATTTATTATTTCTTTGTGTTTTTCTTTGGGGCTGCCCAATATTCCTCTGATGTACCAAATCAGCTTGCTTTCCTTGTAATCCGTGCTCCAATCTTTATCCTATACTCATGATCCACATCTATTTCTCCATTTTTTCCCTGTCTTTGAGTCAAAAAATTCACTATCTGACTGAAAAATTCATGTCGTATTATTTCCTTTTAAAGATAACATCGTTTCCTGCCCATGGTACCTTTACATCTTGTCTGTCTTGTTCACCCATTTTTTATTATGTGTTTTTGTATATATTGAACTGCCCTGCCTCCCGGGATCATAGGGTTTCTTGAATGTGTGTTTAATTTCAGCTCAGTGTGGACAGATTCTCAGAGATAATCTTTTCCAGCTGGATTCTCCCCTTGCCTCCTTTCCTTCCATCATGAATATATAATCATCCCTTTTCCCCCTTCTGTGTTCCTTTGATGTGTCTCTGGAGGCTTCTTCCCGGTAATAATTCTGTCTTCTACGATCGCTAATCACCTACCTATTCCTTAGTTTTGTTTTCGATCCTAGAATTTCTCCCTAACCTATTAGGCTCTCCATTGCTGTGTGGATACTTCTTACCATCCACGTTTTTGAATCTATTGATCACAGACATTTACAACTCCTATTCTGATACGCACGATAGCAGGATTTTGTTACCATTTGGTTTCTTGGGTCTCTCTCTGTGCATCTTGGCTTCAAGCCGTGTGTGATTGTTTCCCCTTACCTCCGGTTCTTTTGGATAAAACGCTGGCAATGTGAAAATAATGTTGAAACACAAGATGCTCTTTTGAGACATGAAATGGAAAAATGAAATAACAGAGGATGGTCGCTTCCTTCGAAGAGGGCTTATTATTTTCTTGACCTAATTGCATCCTATAGACAGATATGAAGCTGGTTTTCACATGGTGCCAAGACTCATTTGTTCACCTTTTTGCGTCGTTCACCCTTATTCCTAGGATACAGCCCATCAGGACTCCAAAAGGAAGCTTGATTTTTTTTTTTTTTTAACCAGACAGCTGCTCCAAGACATGCTCTCATGTTGCTTTTGTCCTTCATCCACACGGAAAACACCCATGGCTGTGCTCAGATCCTCAGGCCGTCAAACAGTGCTTGTTCCAGAGGCCACTGGTGAACCATTTAGACTTTGAGTTTGTGCCAGAAGAGGAGAGAACACCTGCTGTTCTCTGTAACCCTCACCACCATGTTATTTCTCAGATACTTTCAGATGGAAGTCTTTTACCATTTCTTCCTCCTTCTATGGCTGTTCAACAGGAAAGCTCCTTGTAACTCAAGACAATGCAAAATAATAACAATGATAATAAAGAATAGCTTTTCAACCTCTCCATGCTCTCGGACATGAGGCTTGAACTCCCTCCCTATGTGATGGGGGTCTCAGTGTCCACCTGTTAACAGTGCCCATTGCTTATGTGTGTCTGTGGGCCTCAGCTCACTCTTACTGCTTTGACTTGGAGCTCTCTGAATGTCTAACAACTACAGATTTTCCCCTCCTTGATACGGAGCCAATCACCTGCCCATTTAATTTTTTTCAGTCTCTGTTTCTGTTTGAAAGGAGACCAAATCAACTCCCTGATCATCTCAGTCCACCATAATAATCAGCACTTATCAATTGATTATATCCAATTTGTTGGACTCGAGTGTATCTTGAATGCATTTTCATTTGGACGTAAATAAATACAAGTATGTTAAACTTACTTTTCTATTGGAAAACCCAGCAATTACATGGCACATTTTGAATCCCAGAGCTAATTGGATTCAATCAAGAGAAGGAGATTTTGCACCCCTCTTCTGAGCCATAAACATCCTCATGGATTTCTAACAACTTTTTGTTTCCTTATTCAACACACACACACACACACACACACACACACACACACACAAATGCATTTACAGTTTTGCAGAAAGGACAGAAAACTCAACATTTACCACTGGGTGAATCTGTTTAGGAAAAAGCTGGTCACAGAGAAGCAAAGACTGTCACTATGAGCAACGTAGGAATCATAAAATATTTGAGGAATGACTGATGATGAAAGTAACAAGAAAATGTACAAAAACATAAGAAAGTCTATGGACTTCCCCCCTTCTACATTGATAGAAAATCAAACTCCTTCATGCCCACGTTATAGAATATAGTCCTGGTAGGTGGCCAGGAGGGATGTATACATCTCTGCCTCTTCACATCTTAATGACTTGGGATTTTTTCAGTATATTCTCTCAGTATACTTGTTCAATATACTACTTAGAATAGTTTTGTGAATGGTTTTCCTTTCTTTTTAAACACATCTAAAAGACAAAAAAAAATAGCTTAATGGTTGGCCTTAGGCTGTGGAATATGTGTGTAATGATCACGTTTATGACCGTTTAACCAACCTTCCATGTTTGATTTTTGATTTCATGCCCTGAAATTTCTACAACTGGAAATGTTGGAACGTTTGAATGCTCCTGCTAGGAAAGAATTTGAAGCCTCTGTTTAGATGATCGTACATTTGCTGACAAGCTCTTACATACACTTTTCCCCACTTGCGTGTTCTTATTTTTAACCAGCAAGTAAGACTCTCATCAAAAGGACCCAAAACCACTTTTCTTCTTCTATCTCCATGGGATGATGGATGCTAACTTAGTGTGATAATCATCTCCCAACAAATTAAGTCAAGTCGTTATGCTTTATACCCTGAACTTAGGTAGCACTCTAGGTCAATTATATCAAGAAAATGGAAACAGAAACGTTCCCAACGGTGATGTCGGAGCTTATCTTGGTGTGTTGTGTAGTTTTGTTATCATCATACAGATAATATAACTAAACATTTCCAGGTTCTTTCCTGCACTGAGAGGAGTGATGCTGTATTTAAGATTTCCTTCCTGTTTGTTCTTAAATTTTCAGGGTAGAACACCCAGAATTAGAACTCCTGGGTCAAATGGTAGTTCTTTTCTTAATTTTTTTTTTTGAGGAAGACCCATCTGTTTTCCAACAAGAAATTATACGTTGCATGATGGAGGTGTGGACAATACAAAAGGTCAAATTCCAAAAGAACTAATACATCCTCGGAAGGTGACAAGAGCGTTCAGTGTGGACCAAACATTTGAATCTCCGAGAAAGAAAGTGAAGGAAGGGCATTGTTTGAAGTCAAGCCAACTCCCATCATTGACCTAAAGGATGAGTTCAGGAAATAAAATAGAGTTATGAGCTTTCGAGTCTCTTTAATTGACACAAGTTAACAAAAGCCTTTTATACAGACCCTCCTTTGGTAAACTTTAAAGTCACCGAGCACAAAGCAGTGGCAACTGGCTGGAATTCTTTCAAGTTTAAATAGCTTGATTCTCAGAGAGGAGAGCCCCTCGAGGCCATAAAACGAGTCTCGGCAAACACGTCCTCGGGGATTCCTGAAAACGGGAAAAGAAACGTACAACCTTTGGTGGAAGTCACACTTCCAGCTTTCACTGTGTTCCAAAGGTGAGTTAGACCTCTCTCTCTTTGGTGATCCAAATGGCTTAATTGTGCATGTATATTTGTCCTTGTGTCTGTTTTTCTGCCATTTGCATAAAACACTCCTTCCTTATGACACCCTCGTGTCCAACACAACAGGGCTTGTTGCTGCAAAACATTCTATTTTTTTGTTTGTTTGTTTGTTTGTTTTTTAACTATCTCAAAAATTGTTTTGTCTGCTGAAATCGAGTCCCTGCAACTAATTAAAAAACCAACCTCCAAAAGGTCCTGGAGCAATCAATATTGGCTATCGACTATTGAGGAATCCGGTGAGGATTCAGTATGTCTGAGCACATTTCCACAAAACCAGAATACGGTAGTTTCAGAGCCTAACAAACGAAAACCCTTGCTCGTCTCTATATTGATTTTCCTATATTTTTCACTACTACCTTTCGTAATGTAAACGTGCTGACGTATCTGTGATTCATAGGTAGATATCACTTCTCTGTATGTTATTTAATACATAACATATACATTATACTCCATATGGGTGATCTACGTCATATAGAAATTATGCACACACATAGCTTCAATGATGATTTTCTCAGTGTATATACCAAATTATTTTATATAAGCACTTCTAATTTCTACTTTTTGTTTCTTTTTCTTTTTTTGCCCCCTTAACCTTTCATTACCTTCTCAGCTACTATGAACTGGCATCTTCCTGGCCCCCACCGAAATTAATAGAAAATAGAATCTTCAAAAGTAGGGTCTTTTCTTATTGTGGCACACTGCGTCTATAAATTAGTAGGTGCTCAAAAAATGATTGTGCGATATTGTCACATTTGCCTGCCAACTGTCTCGTTTGACTGCACATTCTCCCAACAGATGTTAATTGAACACCTTCTAAGAGTGTTAAATTAATGTGGGACACTGCAGTGTATAATAAGAATACAAAAATCCTTTCCCTTCCAAACTCAACTTCTTAGACGGGAGAGGGTAGGCAACGTTATTTCTCTTTGAGAATGTGTGTTCACTCCAAATAGTGGGTATTTTTCTTTTCATATTGAAAATTTACCTTTGGGTTTTTTTACTTCCACTCAGAATGTTAGTGTTCCCTGGTCCTGATTGCTACTCATTCGTCAGGTACACAGCCAACAGTCTCAAACCTTTCTATTTCTCTTGGCATTGACCTTCAAGACCATGGCATCCCATACCATGTTGCACTGATGTGTCCTTGTACAGAGGAGCTCATCTTTATTCTAATGTCACATTACTCTTCTGGACCTATTGGCTCATCTCATGGACTGGCATGTCATAATCAACATCCACAAATTTTCAGCAATCTCCTTTCCCCAAAACTAGCTTCTGTGTTTTAACTCATCCCCTCTCCACCCAGCGCAAAGCTCCTGGAGTCATTGTTAAGTCTCGTTTCGGCTCATATCCTTTACTCAGTGAATGTGACAAGTCTACCAACCCTCACTCATTGGTGTCTCTCTAATCCCACGTATCCTTTCCCTATCTTCAAACATAGCCTTCGTTCAAACTTTGTCATCCCTTGCCTCGACAAAAACTTATGGTTAGCCAATGCATGTCTCTACCTTTGTGGACCAACTGGTCCCAATCTGGTAGAGCTTGCCACACACATGCTCCAAGCCTTGTTGAAAACGGGCCACATTTCTCTGTTGATCAAGGAACACATTTGTAATTATTAGCACATAAGTTCTTCCTCATCAGCGACTGAAAAAAAAATAATGCCTCCTGATATATGGCTCTTACCACCTAGCACAGCTGCGAATTTGTAACAGATGTCGTCAGTGACTGGAAAGTTCCTTGTGCAATTTCCCATTGATGGAGTCGTCCCGTCGTTGAGAATCAGGCCGTTCTTCATCACCTCTTCTGGTAAACATTCCCACATGAGCCCAAGCGAATGCTACCTTCCTTCATTTCCGTCCCTATGACACCATGTCTACTTCTCTTTTTTATACTAATTAACACCTTCTAACTGCTTATCTGTTCATTCTCCTTCTTAATAGATTGTAAACATGAGCTCCACGTGATCGTGGGGCTGCTCGTTTACATCTTGAGAGGCTCAGCCCTACAAGTCCAAGATACAGAATGCCAACGAATCAGGTAGATGACATCCATGAGCACCATATACCGTTTAGTATTTCCAGCAATGTTGTTCTGCAGCTTCATTATTGTTGGTACAAAATGCAGAAGATGGAAGTTGGCCACGATGTGGAGAAAGGGGAACCCTCCTACACTGTTGGTGGGAATGCAAGCTGGTGCAACCATTGTGGAAATCAGTATGGAGATTCCTAAAAAAACGTTAAAAATAGAGCCACCCTATGACCCAGCAATCACACTACTGTATTTACCATAACGATACAGATGTAGTGATCCAAAGGGGCACATGCACCTGAAGGTTTAGAGCAGCAATGTCTGCAACGTCCATCATAGCCAAATTATGGGAAGATCCTAGATATCCATCAACAGAGGAATGGATAAAGAAGATGCAGTTCATCTATACAATGGAATATTACTCAACCGTCAAAAAGGAAGAAACTCGCCATTTGCAATGAGGTAGCTGGAACGAGAGGGTCTGGTATTAAGGGAAAGAAGGCAGAGGAAGACAAATATATGGTGTCACTCATACGTGGAATTTAAGAAACAAAATAGATGAACATGGGGGAAGGGAAGGACAAATCAAGATGAAATTAGAGATGGAGGCAAGCCATACGAGACTCTCAAATCTGAGAAACGGAAGGTTGCTGGAGAGGAGGTGGGTGGAGGGATGGGGGTAATTGGGTGCTGGACATTATGGAGGGCACAGCCTGGAATGAGCCCTGGGTGTCATAGTCAAGTAATCCATCAGGTAATGATGTATGCTGGCGAACTGAATTTAAATAATAATAATAATAATAATAATAATAAATCTACCTCTGCAACTCATAGTATACTCTGTGTTAACAAAATCACATTTAAGTAAAAGATTGGAAGGAAAAAAAATGCAGGAAAGTGAATTTAAATTAAAAAAAAAATTCTACCTCTGAAACTCATACTACACTCTGTGTTAACGAAATTACATTTAAGTAAAATCTTGGAAGGAAAAAACAATACAGAAAATGCCTGGGAAGGGAAAAAAAAAAAAATCATGCAGCTGGCCCTTTAAGGAAGGTGATGGACAGGTTGAACCATGCAAGGAGCATCATCCCCAGGGCTCCGACAGGTGAAAACTGGAGCTGGACCACGTTCTTGGAGGAGCTGGGTCTCGCGTGATCTCGCTGGGTCTCGCGTGAAACCTCGCAGGCTCTCGCGAGACCTCCGGCGATGCCGGAAGCCGCAGGGATGCCTGGGAAGGAACGAGGCATAAGAACACCTGGCGTCCAGGTGCGCCGCTCCGCCGCGCTCGCAGCGCTGTGTTGGAGGCTGGAGCTTGGTCGGGCAGCCCCTGCGAAGCCAGTCCGCTTCCTGACGGACTCCGGCGGCCCTGGGGACACACACAGCCCTGCACAGCAGCCCAGCCGGGGACAGGCCCTGCGCAGAGGCGAGGCCGGCCACACCTGCAGGGCAGGTGCAGGTGCCGAGCGCTCAGGGGCCGCCGCGCTGGAGCCTTCCCGGAGCCCAGGCTGCAGGACCAGCTCGTAGCCAGGTCCAGGGCCCCCGGGCGAGGACTCCCGGCTGCAGCCGCCAGGACCTGCAGCGGCCAAGAGTGCCCTCACACCTTCACCCCTGCTTCTGGAACCTTCCCCGCGGGAACAGCCCCCATGCACGCGGCTGATCAGCTCTGCTAGCCTGGGGGCCCCCCAGAAGCCGGTGCCCCAGCTCGCCTCTGCTGCTGCGATGCACCACCTGCCCCGGCGGGCAGCTCCGTGAACGACAGCCTCCCCTCACCCCTGCCCTGGGAGTCCAGTTCTGCAGTGCACCCTTGGCTTCATGACTGCTGGTCCCCAAAGGGCACGTTTGCTGCAGGGACGAGCCCCGGGGTCACCTGCTGAATAGTACTCTATGTGCTGCTGCTTCAGGACAGCGGGGTACCCGAGGGCTGCAAGGCTGCCTCTCCGCTCCCCCGTGCTAGAAGGTAAAAGGCAGCGTGTGCTTTTTCGATATATATATTTTTTGAGATTTTATTTATTTATTTGACAGATCACAAGTAGACGGTTGGGGGGGGGAGCAGGCTCCCAGCTGAGCAGGGAGCCTGATGCGGGGCTCGATCCCAGGACCCTGAGATCATGACCTGAGCTGAAGGCAGAGTCTTAACCCACTGAGCCACCCAGGCGCCCAATATTTTATCTTTTATTTTTTTAAATTTTTGCAAAAAAAAAAAAATGATTTTGGGTGCAAGCGTGCAGTTTCAGGGTTGGTGAAGCTGAACTCGGCCGAGTCAGGTGGGAAGCTTTATACTGTGATCATCCTTAAGGTCATCTTAATCACCGAGCACTAAAGTTTCATTTGCTCATGTTTCCCGGTAGAAATGTTACAGATGGGAGAAGGTTCCCTACGAAAGGCCGGGAGCAAAACTTGATTTCTGCTTGGAGCTGGGATGGCCAGGCCGGAGAGGCGGTAAATGCGATCCTAAAATAGTTGATGTCGAGAATAATTCATAAAGCCTGGCTATTTCCAAATTAAAAAAAAAGGAAGGGAACATTTTAATTTCGTGCTATTATGTGTGGTAACAGATGAGTTTTAGGATTTAACTTGAAATGTGCTTCTTTATTCTTATCTGCAGAGTTAAGGAAACATGAATGGAAAATAATTCACACTCCAAAAAGGCTATACATTTCTCTTTAAGGCTGGGACAGTTCAGTGTTTAAAAGACGGAGAGGGAGTTGGAGGAGGAGAGGCCCATTTACCTTCCTTAGCGTCGTTTCCGAGACCCCTAAGCATAAAAATCAGGACAGAAGGAAATTCCCACCATAGGGGCACTCTGGAACGGACCTAAGCCCCAAAGCCAAACGAGAAAGGACACAACTCTCCCATTTTCTTTTTTTAACATTTATTTTTTTGACAGATAGCACACAAGTTTTGGGGAGGGCTAGAAGGAGAAGCAGACTTCCCGATGACTGGGGAGTGGGACGTGGGACTCGATCTGAGGACCCTGGAATCAGGACATGAGCCAAAGTCACATGCTTAGCTGACCGAGCCACCCACTGCCCCTCAACTCTCCCATTTTCTAAGGGACTAAGAAATGACAATGTCCTGTGGTAGTCGAAAAAATCCTTACCATAATGCTACTTTTCCTAGAACGCCCAAGAGTCTACCCTAGAGAAGGAATGGGATATGGGAGAAGCAGCACGATCCCTAAGACGGAATTCAGTCATTCCCTATCTCTCTCTTCTCGCTTTATCCTCCATCCCCGAATTCCTTTCTTTTTTACTTATTTAAGTAGTCATTTTTTTTCCATGTCAGGCTTTAAATGATCCAATGGAAGTTGGCCCTTGAACAGGCCTCCGGAATAAAATCTATCCTGCCCCAACCTGGTCCTTTCTAGGCTTTTGCATCCCACAGGGTGGCCCTGTTACCCTCCACGTCCCCCGAATCAAAACAGGACTTGACGTTCTGTGAGGCATCTGGGTGGCTCTGTTGGGTAAGTGTTTGCCTCCAGCGCGGGTCGTGATCTCAGGGTCCTGGGATGAGCCCTGCGTTGGGATGAGTCTCCTCCTCCCTCTGGCTTTGCCTGTTGCTCCCCCTGCTTGTGCTCTCTGCCAAATTAAAAAAACAAGCAAACGAACAAAAACAACAAAAAAAGAAAGACTTTCTGCACTTGTCCACTCATCGCTGTTGGGTCGACCATCTAAATACCGTCCGATTCTCCGTCCTTCTCCCAAGGTGCACTACTCCCGTCTTGGCCAAGCTGCATTCCTTTCTTTGAGACCATGGCAAACAACCCCAAAGTAACCTATTTATTCTAACCAATGCTGTCCTCACCACCAGATCTCCCCCTCCTCCATCCATAGGACATCCTGAATGCCTCACCGGTCCCAGCAGCTCGTGATTTTCACCAGGCACGTCATCTTTCCTTCACTCAGCGTTTTCTCGTCCCATACAGGTGGGACAGTGGCCCGTTTGACCCCGGAGCCCTGGCACGCGGTCCAGGCTGAGGTCACCGGTGGCGGAGTCACAGGAATATTACGACGTCCGGCGACGACGCGCAGCAGCGACACGCCGCCCGGGGTAAGTGTACGAAACGCCACCGTAACACGCCCCGTATGTGGAGGGAACCTTGATCCTGTGCGGGCTGGGAGCCTAGGCAGACTATCAAATGGTTTTTGATACGAAAGCATGTTTGTGGGCTCGTGGGGACCATGTGGGAGAAGGGGTAACTGGAAAACGCAGGGGGATAGCCGGGCAGAGGAAATGAGAAGGATTGGCCTTGGCAATGGGTATGGATTGGCCATGACAGCTTTGCACGCCAATGACACAGGGAAGCGTTGACTTTCCTTGACTGTGTGGCCACCTTCGTCCAGCTCGTCGTCGGTCTTCATGCTCGAATGGCGGAGTGTGTTGGCTCTGGGCTGCGAGCCCGATTCTCGACCTCATGTGTTTCTGGGTATGATTCCAACCGACGTCTCTACCGTGGTCGGCACGGTGGTCATAGAGGCATGGCTGTGGTTTCTTGGTGGTGTTTCACCGGTAGGATTCAGCGGCTACTCAGGGTAGCGAATAATGTGGACTTTATATGCATTGGCTGTGTTTTCATTGGCCTTGAGGATGTTGGCAGTTCTTGCCATTTGGGAATATGGAAAGTAGTGACTGAGTTTCGTGTCGGTAGCCACACCGGCCGGTGTTTGTGCGTGCGGGCGTGCGTGCTGAGGTTCCTCCAATCCCGGGAGTCAGAGCCCGTTCCTTCCTGAAGCCTCACGTCTTGTGGTTCCTCGTTGTGGCCTCTGTAAGTTGGGATTCGTGCACCAAGAATGGTCTCCGTCTTTCATGCTCTCTGTCCTCATGAAGCCATGACCCTATGGGAAGCTTCCCCAGAAAGAAAACCAGCCCTCTAGCGTTCACGGAATAGTGTTTGATAAACAGAATGAGTGATGTGAACAGTTAAATCCTTGTCAGTGAAGGTTGTGCCAGAGATCTTGAAGTAACGCCGTAGAAAGGAAAGAGGAGAAACCATTATCTTTAGAAATGAGGTGAATGCTTCTGAAAGTGGGGGACACTGACCACGGGTTCAGCCAGCGTTTACACACTCCCCACAGGCAAGTCCGTAAAGCCCTTTATATAAACTCCCGAAAACCCGTGCTTTCGTTAACAATGCCTGAGGACAGAAGAGAGTGGCCTGGCAGCTTCAGAAAGTAACCCTAAAGGGACCTCAGGTGGGATGAAATGGCGTGTCCTAGTTTCTTTAATTGATCAGCATTAATCACAGATACCAATGCATCTGTTTTCCTTAATGAGACTTATTTAATTATTTTACAGAGTGCGTGAGCCGGGCTTGGGGTAGTGGGTGGGACAGAGGGAGAGGGACAGAAAATCCGGAGCAAGCTCCCCTTTGAGTCCAGGATGCAACATGGGGCTCAGTCTCATGACCCTGATCATGACAGGAGCTGAAATCAAGGGCCATTTGTGTAACTGAGCCCCCCCAGAGGCCCCCCCAGTGCATCTGTTTTTAACGCAGACCTGCTGCTTTATCCCAGTGAGTCCCCCTAGGTTTTGTTGGAATTTGGCAAAAGGGAATTCTACTTATTACCCTGAAATATTTGGGGGGAAATGCTGTATTTGGAATAATTTTGAAAATCGTTAATGAATTAGGTTTTCTTAAAACTTTGGTTAGGTTTATTTATTGAATTTAGGTTTATTATTGAATAAGAAAAATTCTGGTGAATAGGAAAGACCTTTAAAACTTTAAGAACTCTTTTGCTTCTTTCCATACATGACGTATGTGTGTGTATGGTGTCTGTTTCTTTGAGTGAACCCACAAGTCACAAAGAAAAACAGTTTAAATAAAAGTTTATTTCATATATTTCATATATAACCATATATTGGTTAATAGTTAATAAGAATCAACTAAAATTGGACATCAACATTTTCTTTACATTTTAAAATATTTGATAGACATTTGAAAATACATTTGGTGTAATATCTTTAACCCAGATGCTGCTTGTAAAAATCATGTATTTAATAATTCTGTTTTATAAATGGTTCTTGCCATTCATCTGTTCTAAATGTCAAATATTCATGTAACATTCTCATTTATGCAAATTGTCCCTTTGGTTTTTTTCCTGAGAACCCAAATAATTTGAACTGCTGATTTCCCTTTAAATTAATTATTAATTAATATTATTAATGTAAGTATTAATTATTAATAACTTTACATAATACATTCACCTTAAGTTCACTGTATTTTTTATTCCAATAATACACTAATATCACAGTCAGTAAATATCAAGATTATAAAATGATAAAAGTCCACAAAAAAAACAAATCTTGATTACACATGTCTTTATAGTAAGGGATTTATTTATCTCCAAAGAGAAGTACCATTATGCAAACAATGATGTAAAAAAACATTAAAAATGAGAGTTTCACGTGATGAAAATCTAATTTCTTCCCACTTTACAAGGAGGGGGGTGTTTCCTTTTCCACCTCAGTGACCTGAGAGGTGCAAAGTGCGTAGACTTCTGAGTGAGCCCAAAGACACTGTTGTGTTAGCAAAGCTAATGAAATTAAAGGAAGAAAAAAGAAAAATTAAGTGATGAATCAGGAATAAGGTTATCAACATAAAGATGATCGAAAGGAGGAGGGTCCAGAAGAGGAAAAACGGGTTAGGAGACACAACTCAGAAGAAAAACATATTTAAATAAACCCAAGAAATGCTTTCAAAGAACAAAAAGGGGGCAAAACCAATGCAACCGGTCACGTGTAAAAATAAACATAACGCGGCAGAAACTCTTACTAAGAAGAGAGAAATTGTGAGACCCGACCTCCAGCGGTCTCTACAAGATGCAGATCCATCAGAATGCAAGACCTAGGTTCAAGGAGCGCATGAATTGCTGTGGGGCTTGTGCAGTTCCTAGAAAGAAAAGGCCCCAGTGTCTAGATGACACTTGAAATGACGGAACGCACCTTCCCGGTGAGGCCAGGTTTGGGTGCGACCAGACTGGGAACCCCTTAGCCTCTGTGAAGAACAGGGAGCTTTGAGAGGGGGGCAGAGAAAGACCATCATATGTGGGAGTCCAAGAAGAAATGTCTAGAAATCTCAGAGAAGACCAAAAACCATTACCTAGTAAACGTCAGTGTCTCAGAACGTGGGAGCAGACCCCTATCTTAGGGTAAGTCATCGGAAAAAGTAAATTTCTTTGGAGGCAATGCAGGCGAATGAAATCCCAGAGATACGCTTCTCTCTCTGTCTGTTAAATTCTGGTAAATCATCTGCACGACAGTCGTGCCTGATACAAACCCCATAACTCTTGAGATCTTATGATATCATTTCCTTACCTCCCTGAAATTTCTGGGTAGGGGTGAGGGTCAGGAAAGAATTTCAGCAGCACCGGCCAAAAACCCATTAAACTTGCTTATTTCCAAAGCAGTGAATTTCTTCTGAATCCACTTTCTGGGTTTTTCCGCAGAGTGCATGATTTTCCAGATTTCTTCCTTTTTTTGCATGCTCTGTGCAGGATGGGTTCCTGTTTGCAAATCAGGAGGGAGCAAAGTTCGATGCAGAGTTCTTTCTCTCTGTAAAGATGACTAAAGTCTCATGTGCCTGCCGACATATACCCAAATCAATATATTGCAAAGGACCGGTCGTTATTTGCATGGACGATGCAAGGCGTGTGACAGAGACATGCAAGTTAAAAATCACCATATACCTTTACGTTCTGTCTTGTTTTCCACGACACTGTTCCATTCCACTCTGGAGCTCTGAACCGAAAACTACGTAGTTGCCTTTTAGAATCTCGATCTCCTGCAGTAATGCTCAAAATATGTGTGTCGGGAGAACGTTCCCTTAATTCACCTGTAAAAATTAGCGGGACCTCGTTTTGGTGGCGTAGGGTATTCCTCGTGTTGAGTTACTAGAAGAAATGTATGCGCAAATCCGGCATTAATTCTCACAATATAAATTCGGCATTGCCGACGTCTATAAAGAAGAAGGAAATAATATGATAAGGGGAGGGTTCAGAGCATCCCTTGAATATTTATGAAGGTTGAAAGAGACCTGATGATCCTTTTCACGAACAAACAAGTAGAAACCTTAATGTAGATAAAAGGTGGCATCCGAAAATCCAACTGTGTTTAACATATTGGGATAATTCCTTAAGGAAATTAACTCCTATTTGCTGGGAAATTGGATTATATTATCTAATCAAACTTTAATTTTTAAGACACAATGCGAATTTAATACATTTTTCAAATGACGAATTAACGAGCAACTATATATAAAGTTACCTCATAATTCAGTTTTTGGCAATACAGCGGCCATAGCATTAAAGACTCATTGAAATGAAATTCGTGATCTTAAAATGTCAACGCATGTGTGTCAAGAAGTCATTGACACCTAAGTGACCATGAAATTTTACTGCGATAGTTTCAATGACCATAGATTTGTTTGTCCATTTGGGCGCAGTGGAGTCGTAAATCTAGACAGAGAGAATCGTAAACATGCAAGTGTTACAGGTTTTCGATACTAATGTTACTCCTTATTTACACGAAAGTTGATACACGGACTGGTCTTTGGTGTAGAACTAGTTATCCCTGGTGATGGGGGACACTGTCAGGGTGCCCTGGGCCAGACTGATTCCAGGTCACGTAGGAATGTGTGGAATGGACAGTCCACCACATAAAGTATACACGTTAACGTAATTCTGAATATAGAGTCGATCATTTGTGGTCTGCTCCCAACCCCCGCCCCCACCAGCCACTGGTTTAATAGGGGAAGTCCTTATAGGTTAATGGCCGAAATATGACGTCACCTCCCACAAACGTTCCCTCCTCCTGTGTAGAGCTGCCTGGTGGGTCTGGAGTCCAGGTACCAGCCCTCACTGTCAAGCTTTGGACTCAAGCAAGGGACAGAGAGCCCGGTGTCATTGTCTTGAGACCATGGGTCTGGATTTATGGAGAAACCAGTGAGACAGTGATGGTACCTGTGGAATTTATAAAGATACTATGATGAGTCTTATACGTGCATATTGCCGATTTTTTGGTGTAGATATGTAAATACCTCTTTTTAATTTTATTTATCTGAGAGAGAACATGAATGGAGCGAGGAGCAGAGGGAGAGGCAGAGGGAGAAGCAGTTCCCCCGCGGAGCAGAGAGCCCGATGTGGGACGTCATTCCAGGACCCTGAGATCGTGACCTGAGCTGAAGGCAGACGTTTAACAGACTGAGCCACCCAGGCACCTCTTACAGTTTTTTATTTTATTTTTTTTTAAAGATTTTATTTATTTATTTGGGACAGAGAGAGATCACAAGTAGGCAGAGAGGCAGGCAGAGAGGGAGGAGGAAGCAGGCTTCCCGCGGAGCAGAGAGCCCGATGCGGGGCTTGATCCCAGGACCCTGGGATCATGACCTGAGCCGAAGGCAGAGGCTTTAACCCACCGAGCCACCCAGGCACCCCTACAGTTTTTTGTTTTTTTTTTTTAATTTTTAACTAATCTCTATGTCCAGTGTGGGGATCAAATTTGCAAACCTGAGTTCAAGACTCCCATGCTGTGCTGACTAAGCCCTCCGGGCAATCCTGGCAGACATATATTTTATAACATTGTATATATATGTATTATGTATGTGTGTGTATGTGTATATATATGTATATGTGTGTTTATATATTTATATTATGAATATTTTTACAGTATCGTATATATGACATAATATATATAATATAATTTATAGTGTTGTACAATACAGTATCTCTCTTTAGTTCCTTTATCTCTTTATTTTCTACACTAACATAGCCATGCATTCATACATGCACATAACGTGTTTATGCGAGTGCATATGCCCAAATGCATGATATATAAATTCACAAGTCCGTGTCCTGCACAGCTAGCTATCTGTTTGAAGCTAATGGAAATCATAACTTTTGGAAAATTCACACTCACCGTTTCTTTTTGAAATTACGCATTTCCAATCTGTTGTGGGTATAGAAACCTTCATGTTGTAAAGATTCGGCTGTTCTAACAAAATAAAACTGGGTCGCTAGGCTAATACAAATATGCGTCCAACCGTCCAGTCCCGGGAAAGCGTCTGAGAGATCGGGGGCAGAGAGAGTGCTTATGAGATCTTAAAAAATATTTGCCCCTGACATGCATTTATGTTCTGAACTAATCCGTACCGAGTTCCAGGTTCTTCAGTACAAAAACAGTTCTTCAGTTCAGCACAGAAAGAACGAGGGTAAGTTTTTTTTAAAGATTTTATTTATTTATTCGAGTGAGAGAACGCACGAGTAATGGGGAGAGGTAGCAGGAGAGGGAGAAGCAGGCTCCCCGCTGAGCCTGAAGCCCGCTGGACGGGGCACTGTGGACTCGATCTCGGGACCCTGAGATCGTGACCTGAGCCAAAGGCACACGCTTCACCCAGTGAGCCCCCAGGAACCCCTAGATGAGCAGGTTTTATTCCAAATTGACTCATTATGAATACCCTAAACATCGCCTCATTAACCTCCTCCTCCCCACGAGTACAAAATGGACACAAAGAAGGTAAGAATTTGCAGATAAGACCATGGCGGAAAACTGAATCTTTGCTTACGGACGAAGGTAATAATGGAAGCACCTCGATTTCTTGGGTTTTGGCTCCGTGATTGCAAATGCTTGTATGGAGCATTTGGAAGTGGTATTTTGAGTACCCAATCGTGAAAACAACTTATTTATATTTGCATTTTGTGCTTAAAAAAAAAAATGCAGGGGCACCTGGGTGACTCCGTGGGTTAAAGCCTCTGCCTTCCGCTCAGGTCATGATCCCAAGGTCCTGGGATCGAGTCCTGCATTGGGCTCCCTGCTCAGCGGGAAGCCTGCTTTTCCCTCTCCCTCTGCCTTCTGCTCCCCCTGTTCCTGCTCTCTCTGCCGAATAAATTAAAAAGAACAAAAAAATCCTTAAAAAATCACAACAGTGGATCATTCTGTTTTGTTTGTGGAGCCTTTGGCTGAGAATTTGCATTCCCGAGGACAAAGCTTTTGTTTTATTATTAACCTTTTCTAAATCATGGGTGCAATCTCTGTCTTGAATTCACGAGGTCGGTGATTCATTCTTGGAAATGTTTTTCTTAAAAGATTGTATTTGTTTAAGAGAGAGGGAGGAGAGCGCAGGAGCAGGGGGATGGGGCAGAGAGAAAGGGGGACGCAGGCTCCCTGCTGAGCCGGGAGCCCCATGCAGGGTTGCAGATGCTTATTTTTTTAAATGCAAAGTTATGTGCACATTTTAAAACACGTCCGTATTATTATAGTAACATCTTGCTGCTGACCCGTCTGCTTTCTCCTTTCTTCCGATGACCTTGACAGGTTGCAGTCGAAGGATTTTCCATCATTTGCATCAGAACTTTGTCTCAACTTGAAAATGATCTTTCCTTCCATCTTTCTCAAATGATGTGTTAAAAAAAATAAGTAGAAAATATTTTTGGATACATCATTGACATCTTGAATTATTCCTGTCAACGGACATTAAGAAGATTGGAGCTTGAAGGTCTCCTGGAAGGCTTTTCTGCTGGTGTTTTTACCGAATCCTGACGACGTACTGCTTCCTTTCGGGTCATTTATGTGTTTGTTGTGTTTTTAGGTTTGGGGGGTCCATTGTCCTCCGTTTCATCTGACTTCTTTATCAGCACAGTCTGAGAAGCATTTCCCTCCCGGACGGCAGTACGGTCAGAGAATCCCGAGATCTGCAAACGCCTGACTGTTCCAAAGCACGGAAGGACGAAGCCTGTTGTCCGGGTCTCCGGCTGCCCCTGGGGGGCATTCGGAAGGGCAGGGATGTGGGACATTGCAGGGATGCTGCTCCTTCCTTCTGCTGCTGGAGATGGGAGCCCTGGGCTGGGATTCTGAGGGACCTTTCCTCAGCCGTGGTCCTCACTCCTGAGCATGTCATGACACACATGAAGTTTAAGGGCTGGACGGTGTGACTGCCGCCATTGCATTCGGACATCCTGGCCTCTCTCCTCCCTGACTGTAAGACACCCATTTCCCATGAGAGCCGGCCGAATCGATTCTGGGTTGCTCCTCTGGATTCGCATTTGCCGATTCTCTTGGAGCCAGTTAAGGGGTTTACATGTAGTTTTCATTTTTTTTTTCCCCATAAAGAAAAAGAGACAAGGCAATGGCCGTCTTGAAAGGTGAGTGAGACCTAGAGCCCAATGAATCCATCCTGAACTACGGTCGATCGTTACAGGTGACCCTGGAGGTTTTTAACGTGGATGAGCCGTTGTGAGTTTAGGAAGAGTATTGCTGTCTAAAATGCGTATGTATGGGGACATCTCAGGGTTCCGTGGGTGAATCCCCTGCCTTCAGCTCCGGTCATGATCCCAGGGTCCTGGGATCGAGCCCCACATCGGGCTCCTTCTCAGTGTGGAGCCCGCTTCTCCCTCTCCCACTGTGTGTGCTCTCTCTGTCTCGTAAATAAATTAAGAAGTAAATGTGTTTGTACTGGAGTTTGCCCAGCATGAACCCATGCTTTGAACTTGAACTTCACAGCCTTCACTGATAAGTAATAATGAAGATATTTATAGATAAAGCGTAGATACCGACTCTACACTTTAATTAATTAATTAGATTTTATGACATTTATTAGGATTTATCCATTTGTTTTAGAGATAGCACATGAGCAGGAGGGCCAGAGGGAGAGGGAGACACAGTCTCCAGCAGACTCTGCATTGAGTGCGGACCTCAACGCGGAGTTCGATCTCCCCACCCTGAGATCAAGACCTGAGCTGAAACCAAGAGTCGGATGCTCCACTGGCTGAGCCCTGCAGGTGCCCCAAGGCTGCAGGGTTGAGAGACGTGCAGGTGTTTGTTTGGTTGGCATGCTGCTGGCGTGCTGAAGAGGTCCGCCAGCCTGAGCTTCCTTATGGCCAGGCTGCGTCGCCCACATCCGCTCTGTACCCCGATGAAGTCCTGCAAAATAAAACAGTGCACCCAATGTAGGAGATGGGATACCGACAACACCGTGCATCCCACCCAAGCTCACCTTTGTCTACTGTCTTGACTTTGGAAGCGTGTTTCATTCGATCCACACAGTGTATGACCTCGTTACTGCTCGAGCTGGATTCCATATTCTTGGAGTCTCTCTTTTCACATCTGCTCAGCAGAATCATGGTAGTTGACTTGTGTCGAGGATCATTCTGTTTGTGTGTGAGACGCAGGGAGACACAGGTAGAAAGACCCCATGTTCACGACCTGTTGAATTCTCACCCTACTGTGGCCAAGATGTACATTTTCGCGTTAATCAAAATCATGGTTCTTCCTCTCGCCCCTTAGGAGTCACCACGTGAGTGTGAAGCATGCTGGGCAGTATTCTCAATAAATAGAAAGAATGGCAGAGTTAACAGATTCTACCCAGGTCCGTGTTTTACTGGTCGATGTAAAGTGTTGGGTTGCCTGTACATCAGGCCTGCCGAGAGCTTTCCAAAACGTCTTTCCAAAAATGGGGCGTGGTGGAGAAGCGACCCCACTATGGTTTGAGATGGCCGGGAGCCACGGAAAATGTATTCAGTCAAAATTTTCAAGTGGAAAAGTAAACTGTAAACCTGATAAGCCCACGTCTGGGTGCTCGCGCTAGGGGTGGACTGTCAGGGTATCGTCAGCTTGGGCTTAGAGATAACTGCGGGACGGCCAACCAAAATGGCGGCATTGGCTTCCCAAGATGTAACAGACTTGTCCATGGTGGGGAAAGGACTTCCAGGGAGTGGGACTGAAGGCGTAGAGCTCTGCACTCTAGAAGGCTTCATGGATCCAGGATTCAAGAGAAGGCTGCTGCTCTTTGTGTCCTCTGCTAGCTGTGAAGGACTTCTACCTAAAAGATAGAAAATGCTTGGGATAGAGACAGATAGATTAACCCCCACTGGGAGGAAGACCAGGTTCATACCTAAATCACATGCTCTGTGTTTAATACCTGTCTCATTTTCTTTTCCATTGTTTTAAAACTATGTTTAACCTGCACTCTGGTGTTTATAATTAAAAGGCTCCTTGTCTTTACATAATCAAACAGAGGAGGATGTTCCTATGGAGAACTTCCTTGAGTCAAGTACCAGCTTTATGAATCAAATCTAGTAATACACAAAAAGACTAAGACCTTATTACCAGCTATGTTTTGTCCAGAAACATGCAGTAGGTTTCATATAGAGAAACCATCGGTGTTTATCTCTAATTCTGTTCCCTGAATAAAGACACAACGCTCTGTAGTCAACTTAGATGCACGAGAACAATTGAAGAAACTCAAGAAGACTCACCAGGAGAATGGATAAGCAAAGGGTGGTGTATTCACACAGTGGGATTCTACATAGCAGAAAAAGAAACATCAGGGACCTACGTATGAACAGGACGGGTCGCTCTTACAGACATAGGGTTCAAAGAAACTAACCAGCACAGAAGAAGAGCACATTTATGTGCTGAACTCAGAGTTAGAGGAAGCTCAGTGAGCTGGAGAAAACAGAAACGGAACAGAATGATGGTTTTCCGTCGTGGAAGGAGCATGAAGATTCTTCCCAGTGATGGACAGACTCAGCCTCTGGTGTAAAGTGCTAGACTCATGGGATGATCAGAATATTAAAGCACACATTTACCCTCTGCATTTCACTGTTGGTACTTTTATCTCAATAAATGAAGAGACTCAGACATTAAATTAAGAGGAGCAGACAGACTCTCACACACAGTTACAGGAACAGCAGGCGTCAAAAAAAAAAAAAAAAAAAAAATTGGGAGGAAAACCAGTAGCTGTAACACAAAGCTGCTCTCCTCCAACATAAAGATCTTTGACATCTTCTCTTCCTGCCAGTAAAACCCACAGGCATTCAGGTTTGCGGTACCTGTTTCATGACATTTACAACTCTCTGTCTCGGACTAAAATGATTCTTGAACTTGTGATGGGTTTTTCCCTGTCCTTCAAGTTATGGTCACACATGTCCACACCCTGCAGATTCTCTAAGTATGAAATTACATGTGTCCCCCTAAACACGGGGTTCAGGCTTCCTGGAGAGGAAGAGGTCCAGAAGTCTTCATGCCTCTGATCTATCTGTGGCTAGATCTGACTCCTCTGGGTTGACCATGACTTCACAGTGGAAGTAGCCATGCTCCTGATCTCTCTCTCTCTCTCTCTGTCTTTTTTTTTTTTCATTTCATTTTATTTCTTTTCAGTGTTCCAGAATTCATTGTTTATGCACAATACCCAGTGCTCCATGCAATACATGTCCTCCTTAATACCCACCAACAGGCCCTCCTAACCCCCTACCCCCTCCCCTCCAAAACCCTTAGATTGTTTGTCAGAGTGCAGTCTCTCATCTCCCCTTCCAATTTCCCCCAATTGCCTTCTCCTCTCCATCTTCCCATGTCCTCCATGTTATTTGTTATGCTCCACAAGTAAGTGAAACCATATATATGATAATTGACTCTTTCTGCTTGACTTATTTCACTCAGCATAATCTCCTCCAGTCCTGTCCATGTTGCTACAAAAGTTGGGTATTCGTCCTTTCTGTTGGAGACATAATACTCCATCGTGTATATGGACCACATCTTCCTTATCCATTCATCCGTTGAAGGGCATCTTGGTTCTTTCCACAGTTTGGCGACCGTGGCCATTGCTGCTGTGAACATTGGGATACAGATGGTCCTTCTTTTCACTACATCTGTATCCTTGGGGTAAATACCCAGTCGTGAAATTGCAGGGTCATATGGAAGCTCTATTTTTAATTTCTGGAGGAATCTCCACACTGTTCTCCAAAGTGGCTGCACCAACTTGCATTCCCACCAACAGTATAAGAGGCTTCCCCTTTCTCCACATCCTCTCCAACACACGTTATTTCCTGTCTTGTTGATTTTGGCCATTCTAACTGTCTGCTTGCACTCTCTTGAATCTACTTGCCTCAATGTACTCCTCTGGCCACTCCCATCAAGCTCGTGTTCCTAAGTCACCACACAGCCCTCAGCTGGTCCATCCAGGGGTTAACTCCTCAGCTATCAGAGCGGAGAGCCCGACTCGGGGCTTGATCCCAAGACCCTGGGAACATGACCCGAGCTGAAGGCAGAGGCTTTAACCCACTGAGCCACCCAGGCACCCTTTTTTGTGGACTCTTAAAATCTATTTATTATATCCACGCTGAAGCATGCACCAGAAAGGTGGTTATCTTCATTGCATATTCTGATCAAGTTATATGTTACCCGAACCCACATGTGCTTTCTACCATGTTTGGAACGTTTTTGAAAATATTTTCCATTTTCTACAGTCATAACCTTCTTGACAGGCTTTAGATTTTGGAAGCAGATCTTGAAGTGTTAGTGAACCGAATAGCGATGAAATGTATGGGATTCTCAAGGACATGGCTTGCCTCCATATTCTTCTATGGGGGGAAAAAAGACATAAGCTAGCATTAATCAAACCACAGTTTTAGAACTCTGAGTGGTTCGGATACATGTTCCTCTTTTACTTTTCATTGGAAATGTACTCAGACTACCATCTGCAAAAATATATCCATTTTGGTTAACGTTTAGAAGGAGTTTTATTTGGTTGATGTGTTTTATTGACCTTGACTGAGTATAAACTAAAATGTTGTTCTCAGTGATAAAAACACAAAAGAATTGCAGAATATCTCCTGTTAAATCTGAAACTGTGATTTCATATAAGGTGATGAAATTATTTTAGTCAAAACTACTGTTTACCAGGTGTGCTTGGGCGGCTCAGTCGGTTGACTGTCCTGCTCTTAGTTTCCATCCAGGTCATGATCTCATTGGTTCAAGGCCCATGTCAGGCTTCACATGGAGCCTACTTAAGAAAAAAACAAAAAACAAAAAAACCATAAAAAAATAACAAAAACCCAAACTAATATTTATCAAAAATATCAATGCTGGTCAATATTTTTCCTGCAGGTAGAGATTTTCATTCTATTTGGGAAAAACACGTTCGTTAAAATATTCCTCTGATTGAAATACGCTCCTGTTTTTCTACATGGATATTTGCCCTATATATTCCTAGTTCCATGGTAACAAAATCATCTTAATAATCAGGAAAGAAACACAGCTTGTATTGTTTTTTGTTTGGAGAAAATGAGCTGCTATCTCTATTCATCTATGTATATGTGCATTTTTTTTCTTTGATTCCATTTCATTTCTTGTCTGGAAATAGAACGAGTGACATTTACAGCTTTATTATTGTGAAGCAATTATTACATCTTTCCTTTAGGCTCTGTGAAGTCATTCTCACCAATTCATTCAATTACTATAGAATTCTCAAATAATATAAAACGTATACATGCATGTCACTTTAAAGATACATGGGGAAAAAAATAGAAGATGCACATCGGTAGGAAGATAAGTATCTTTTTTTTTTAAGATTCGATTTATTTATTTGACAGACAGAGATCGCAAGTAGGCAGAGAGAGAGAGGAGGAAGCAGGTTCCCTGCTGAGCAGAGAGCCTGATGCGGGACTCGATCTGAGGACCCTGGGATCATGACCTGAGCCAAAGGCAGAGGCTTAACCCACTGAGCCACCCAGGTACCCCAAAAGATAAGTATCTTTTATACAGAATTTCAGTCCCCCCACTGATCGGGGGAGATAGTCACATGAAAGTTACTCAAGTGTGGTTCTTGGCTCTCAGGAAGGTCTTATCATTAAACAGTGGTTTTTAAAAGAAGAAACAAGTGGAGTACTCATTATTGTGGTTTTTAAGTATTGAACAAAAAGACTGATTCACAAAATGATTATGAAACACTCACAAACTCTAGATAAACACAACCTGGCTTGAGTCTAACTCATATTTCTCACCATCACAGATTGTAACTTTCTGCGGCATGCTGCAGGCAATAGATGGTAGAAATGATCCCCAAATTAGATGGTATGTTAGAAAGTATATGAGTAAAGACAGCCAGATCAGGAGGGATGGACGTAGTATGTACTCAGTACCACTCAACTCTACGCTCAACAATTGTGAGCCCAGTAAATGTTGTGCTGTGTGTATTTTACCACATTAGAAATCAGACAGAAGAGTAGAGCACGTGCAGAAGGGTACTGCTTTTGTAGTCTGGTCTCAGACTGAAGTCTCCACTTCCTCCCACAATGTTTAAAAGCAAGACTTGAAAAAAAAAAAAAACCCAAAAAACAGAGTTTCCAAGTTTCATAAGAGTATTCCACAGCAAAGCTCAAGAGTATATACAAACAGTCTGCCCCCAAAAAGGGACATTTGCAAAGACTGGTCTCTAAGGAGGTCTTATTGACCTGCAAAAGAATGGAAACATGTGACCCACCAGGAGAAAGAAAACTCCAGTAAAGAGAAGGGCACCAAGAAGTTACATAGATGATAGAATTCCGAGACAGGGTATTAAACCGTCCTCTACAAATGCACCCCTTCCACTTACGGTGCCGGCCTCAGAAAGAAGGTCAAGGAAACTGTGAAAGCAAAATTAATCTTCTAGAGTCAAAAGATGCAGTCTCTCAGATAAGACTACTATCAGAAGGAATGAACAGCAGATGGATATTGCAGAAGAAAACCGAGATTTTTAAAAGTATGCAAAACGAAATATCCAGATTATGAAGGCTGGTGCAAAAGGAAACAGGAATCCGCTGAACTTTGACACAGCAGCAAGCAGAATGATGTGCTTGTTACTGGATTTCCAGGGGGGAAATCCATAAATCATGCCATTTGTCCCCCAAATTTAATGAAGACTGTACATCTGTTAAAAAAAAAAAAAAAAGGCCGATGAGTATGGCACGGGAGAAACCTGAGAAATAAAAGCAAGATTTGTTATAATGTAATAACCATAAGGTAATAATCCAGACGCTTTCAGAGAGAGCTGCTGGAACCCCCCTTACTGACGGAGGAGCAGACACATAAGGCTGGCAGTGTCTTTCTCATCAGAAACAGTGCAAGACAGGACATAGCTGAGGGCCATCTTTCAAGAACTGAACATCCCATTCATCCTAGAATTCTTCATAGAGTGAAAACACCTTTGAAAATAAAACGGAAATACAGACTAGTTTAGATGCCCCAGTTGAAGAAGCCATTAGCAGCAGACCGACCGAGTAAGAACGGAGAAGCCTTCTCACCAGCAGCAGCACAGTTCTGCGTATGGGGAATCTGGATCTGCTCGCAGGAGTGACGCATGCTGGAAGTGATGCCCGTGAAAGTGTAAGTGTAAAGGGATGTACACAGAGGTGGAAAATAGAGCATAAGGTTCTTCAGTGTGGCAGGGTGTAGGAACACACACCACGGGGCTGGGTTAACTAACATGGGTATAACATGAACACGAAGCAAAATTCTGGAGGAAGAAAAAGTTACTGATAAGGAAGAGAGAAAAGATCTGAAAAAAGGGAGAAAATAAAAAGATCACAAAGCACAGATGAGACAGAGAAACATGCAAGAGGATGTAGAGAAGGTTACGTTTAAAATCTGCACATCAGTAATCAAATAGAAATCACCTACATGCCTCGGGTTCAATACTAGGCTGCCTACAAAAGCACTTAAAAACTATAGCGAGGTTAAAATAATCCACAGGAGAAGGGATGTATTAGAAATACCAACTTACCAACGGCTAGAGTGGCCTGATTTACGGCAGAATTTAGAGCTGGATCTGGAGCAAGGACTGATGAACGAGGTAAAGACCATTGGTTAAGTTGGGCGTGTTGCTAACTTGGAAAGAACATAACCATCCTAAGGGCTTGGGACATCATAGCACAGCTCCAAAATACACAAAGCCAAAAATGATCTGAAAGCAAGAATTATCACGTTCATAATTGTAGTCCATTCAAAATATCTCTTCCCTTTTTAATAAAACAAGGACACAAAAAAATCCATAAGAATGAAGACCAAAAGAACACGTTCGACTTTATAGAACATTCGACATCAGACTCTTACATTCTTTTGATGTGCATACTGGACGTTGATCAGATACAGGATATATGGGTCAGCAGTCAAGTCTCAGTAGATTTAAAATGGTTTAAATCCTACATGTTCTCTGGTGACAATGAGATTAAATGAATGATTGACAAACCGTATCTGATTATTCCAAGTATTTGGAAAATAAACAGTAGGCTTCTCAATGATACGAGTATCAGTAAGGAAATTACAGGGAAATTGGAGCATTGTTCACTGAATGAAAATATAAGCATAATGTATTGGAAGGTGGTGGGTATATTTGTGACCTAGACTGTCGGTGGTAACTTGAGTGTTACCAACAACATCGGTTGGTAACATAGGAACCAACTCATGTCCAAACTCATCACAGTCTATACGTTCACCATGCCCAGTTTTGTCTACTTATGATACCTCAGTTAAGCTAGAAAATAAATTTTCAGTTCCACTATGACAAAAAGATGTAGGTTGCAACTTGAAGTATTTTTAGGGGTATTTATACTAGAGAAACTTACTACTAAGGTAATAACGTCTAATGTCGGTGTCTTCATTCTCCACTTGAAGAATCTAGAAAATCAACCAAGCATAAGTAGGAGAAGGTGAATGCTAATAAAACAGAAACCATGACCCATAAAAAGATAAAACCATAGAACATATCATATTAGTGAAACCAAAGATGGCTATTTGAGCATGGCGATACCTGTATTAAACCTTTAACCAAACTGTTAGCCCAACTCCAATCACTTTACCAATACCCGAAATGAAAGAGTTACGATCCCTTCAGATCTGCAAGCATTAAAAGGATGATAAGGAGAATTAAAAACAAGTATAAGAGAAAAGATTCTGTACTGTAGATTAAATGTACACATTTCCCGAAAGCCGCAAAGTTCACTCGGGCGGTAATAGCCACATACTTATTGAATAAATTGATTTTGCGTTTAAAAGCCTTTCTGCCAAGAAATCACCAGGTTCAGTGGCTTCACTGGGCGAACTGTTCTAGCCATTTAAAAGATTAAAAAATAGTAATTCTACACACGTTGTTTCAGGAACTCAGAGAGGAGGGAATGTTTACGATCTATTCAATGCGGTTGGATATACCCTGATCTCAAAGACAGACCAACACACAGCTCAATTAGAGAGGAAAGAGCCACAGAAAAATACCCTTTTTCATAAATGCAGAATTATTTAAAAATAATATCCAGAGGAATCCAGTACCATTTATATGTCAACGGTATGTGTTTGTGTGCTATTTCAACATGGCAGCCCATGTCTACGGACCTGTACTTAACACCGTATTTCATGGTGAAAGACTGAATTTTCTCAGATAAGGACATAAAGTGGCTCACAACTTTTTTTTAGTGTTCTTTTATTATTCTTTAAGTATCTGTAGTATTTTTAGGGATATCATCACTCTATGTGTAATCTCTATTGTCTTAATGTCTTTAGTAACTATTATTAGATGTTCAGCTATAATGTATTTTTATCCCCAGGGGTACAGGTCTGTGAATCGCCAGGTTTACACACTTCACAGCACTCACGATACAAAATTAAGCTGTTAAAATTTTGATTCCAGTGTAATTATCGTACAGTGTTGTGTAAGATTCAGGCGTGCTGTATAGTGGTTCACCACTCTCATCCATCACCCAGTGCTCATCCCAAGTGCCCTCCTTCCTCCCTGTTAACCGTTCAACCCATCTCTCCACCTGCCCTCTGGTGACCATCAGTTGGCTCCCTAGAGTGAAGAGTCTGGGGGCCCCTGGGTGGCTCAGTCGGTTAAGCATCCAACTCTTGATCTCAGCTCAGGTGTTGATATCTGGGTAGTGAGTTCAAGCCCCACATGGGGCTCCACACTGGGCATGGACACTTCTACTTAAAAAAAGGCTCTTTCTTGGTCTGCCCCTCTCTCTCTCTCTCTTTTTTGTTTCTTGAAATCTCTGTATGAGTAGAATCACATGATATTTGTCTTTCTCTAACTTATTTAACTTAGTCTTATACTTTCTAGCTCCAACCACGTTGTTGCAAATGGCAAAACTTCATTCTTTCCTATGGCTGAATAATATCCCATGGTGTTTATGCATACACAGACATATACATACACACACATACATATTTCATGAATTTATACACACACACACCCCCACCACATACCTTATTTATCCATTCGTCTCTCAACAGACACTTAGGCTACTCCCATATTTGGCTATTGTTGGTAAGGCTGCTGTAGACTTAGGGGTACCTATGTCCTTTCAAACTAGTGTTTTCATGGTGTTTGGATAAATACGATTACTGGATCATAGGGTAGTTGTCTTTCTAACTTTTTGAGGAACCTCTACACTGTTTCCCACAGTGACTGCTCCAGCTTGCATTCCCACCAATAGTACAGGAGGATTCCCCTTTCTCCACACCCTCGCCAACACATGTCACTTCTCTATTTCTTATTTCTAAGTTGGAAGCTGAGGTCATTGGTTTTTTGCTTTCTAATGCAGGGATGTGGTGCCATATAGTTTCCATTGATAACTGCTGTAGATACATCTCACCCATTTGTCTAAGCTGTGCTCCCGCTGCCACTTAGTTCCCAATGAATACTACTTCTCTTTTGATTTAGTTTCTTTGACCCACAGGCTGTTTAGGATATTGTTCTCAAATGCTTTTGGGTTTTTCCAGATAGGTTTCTGTTCATGATTTCAGAATTCTTCTATATGCTTGGACAACATCGTATTTACATCTTCAATACTTAGGGCCCAGGATATGGTTATGGTCTCCCTTGGCAGATGTTCTGGAGGTCACCAGAATGAACTGTACAATAGATTCTGCTACTGTGGATCAGCCTCTCTCTGAAGACACGCCAGGTCTCAGGGGGTGTGTTGTGTGTCTCCTGCCATTTTGTTTTCTTTAAATCTTTCCTGATCTTCTGTCTACTTCTATCCGTTATTGATAGGGGAATAGTAAAAGCGCCATTATACCTGTGCATCTGTCTGTTCTCCTTAAAATCTGTTCAAGTCCTCCTTCATGTGTCGTGACACTGTTTGAGTTTATAGATTTTGACGATTGTTATATCCAGCTGAGGAAAGGACCCTTATGTCACTATGAAATGACCCTCTCTGTCCCTGCTAATATTCTTTGCTCTTAAACTTACTTTGATGCTGATTTATCTATTATGTATTTATTTTTTTTAAAGATTTTATTTATTTATTTGACAGAGAGAGATCACAAGTAGGCAGAGAGGCAGGCAGAGAGAGGGGAGGAAGCAGGCTTCCTGCCAAGCAGAGAGCCCGATGCGGGGCTCGATCCCAGGATCCTGAGATCATAACCTGAGCCGAAGGCAGAGGCTTTAACCCACTGAGCCACCCAGGTGCCCCTATTATGTATTTCTTTTGATTAATGTCATCAGGCTTATCCTTTTCCTTTCTGTTAACCTATTTGAGCTTTTATATGTCACATGGTTTTTTTAGTAAGCATGTAATTGAGTCATGCTTTTTTTTTTTAAATCCAGTATCTCCCTTTTTAAAAGATTTTATTTATTTACTCATGAGAGACAAGAGGGAGGCAGAGGGAGAAACAGGCTCCCCATGGAGCAGAGACCCCATAACGTAGAACTTGATCCCAAAGGCAGACGCTTAACTAATTGAGCCACCCAGGCACTCAATATCTGCCTTTTTTGTTGGGGTATTTTGGCCACTCGCACTTAATGTGATTATTCATGAGGTTGGATTCAAACCTACTTTTTTGGCATGTCTTTGGCTCAGGTCATGATCCCAGGGCTCCCTGCTCAGCAGTGAGTCTGCTTCTCCCTCTGCCCCGCACTCCGTTCATGCTCTCTCTCTCTCTCAAATAAATAAAATCTTAGAAAAGAAGCCTACATTCTTGAGGTGGTACCGTACCACTCCTGTGTCCTCGAAGAGAGGACAATGGTATCTCGCATTTCTGTGCTGTTTTGATTGCTGCTGTAAATTTTACTTCTGCCTGTGACAAACCCCACAATACACTGTTCTCAGTGCTTTCAGATGTGTCTTTTATCACCGAAGGACATTTAAGTGGTGAGGAAAATGTTTTGAGTTCCCCCCAGTTGTGAGTTTCGCGGCTCTTCATTCCTTTGTGTAGATGAGAATTCCTTAGTATGTCGTCTGCTCCAAACATGCCCTTTCTCTTTTCTTAACTTGGCAAGGGTGATGATGACGAATGTTTTGACTTTTGTGAGTCTGGCAAAGTCTTTGCAAAGCCTCTTACCTTCATTTATTTCAGGCATTATATTTTACATTTCTATAATTTACATTTTTTTTTTAAAATATATCTACTGACTTTTTGGCTCAGGTTTTCTTTTTTCTTCCGTTTGTCAGAAGAGTGTCATTGCGTGCTGGAGAATTGTTGGGTGTGTTCCTTTGAAACTTTGTCAGGCATTTCCGTCTCCGTGTTGGTGTCTCATGATTATGTTTCTCACTCAAGCTGTGATGATCCAGGGTATTGCTAGGGCGAGTGTGTTTCTGATTGCCTCATGGGCATTTCATGTATTTGGAGTGTCTGGATCCTCTGTCAGTGGTAGTCATGCTGTGTAGAAGACGTGTGTAGATTCCCGCTCACTTTTGTAATCCTACTTTCGTAATTCACTCACTGTCAATCTGGTCATTTTTGTGTGCTACCCAATGGCTACTCAAAAACACCGGATACCGTTCCACACTGTAAACCAGCTTCCCAGCATGCTTCTGTATGGTTTGGTTTGAAAACCCAAACCAAACAGATTCCTGCCTATAACTAACTTATGCAAGAAAAATAAAGCCCCTCCTTCCGTCTACTTATAACAAATTTAAGCAAGAAAAATAAAAGTCCTCCTCCCATCTCATCTCTTTAATCCCACTCTGATGTCTTCCCTCTCTGTTTACTACCTCGCAGCCTGCCTTCCTGCTTAACAAAGTGTGTTGAGCGTCTTTGACATCTGAGCCTGTATATTTACACCCGCTGTCTAGACCACAGTGCATTCAGAGCAGGAATATGCTGTGTACGTGTTTGACCATGCCCACATACCTCTGCCCTCGGGACAGCTCCACGTTCTTGGCCATGCTGACTCAAGGAAACAGGTCACTCGTAGCTGGATTCCCAGTTCCATGGGGAACAGTGTTTCTGGGCACCTCAGTCTGGCTAGTTAGCATCTCTATCTCTATCTCCCTCTATCTCTAAGGACTGCCTTAGAGATAGAGGGTATAACTTGTGAGTGAAATCTTTGGACAGAATGAGTTCTTTGCAGGCAGACGTGGGACTAGAACATCGAATTTAGAGATCATCGCGGGAAATGTGGATCATTCCTGACACCTGTCATATCCTAGAACAGTTGCCCATTGAACGACAAAGGGTAACAGGTCTATTTCCTATTACCCACAGATGGTCACTGGGGAGAAGGGCTTATTACCACTTCTGACAGTTCCAAAAGGACTGTCATCAACAGATTTCTCTGGATAATCTGAGTCTAATTATTTCCACTATTCTGATAAATCCATTTTTCTTTCATATTACATTATAAAAATGTCAAAGGGAAAGAAAAACAGGCAGAAAGCGTGCGTGTGATATTCAAATCATGTCACTGCAGTGTTGTTGACGTTTTTCCCTTTAGAAATAATTACTTTACAAAGAAAGCCTCAAGGGCCCTTTGTTTTTCCATCATAAAGCAAAACATGGATTTAATGAAAGGAGCCTGAAGGAGGCTTTCGGCACCATAATTAGCTTTCACATGGGTTGTTTGAATTTTTTTTGACTCATTAAAACCTATTTTAGATTTGATCTATTCTGTTAATCAATACTTTACAGTTTTGTTTTTTGTGTGTGTGTGTGTATGTGACGTAGATTGGAACAGTGTTGTTTTTGTTTTCGTTCTCAAAGCATAAAATGACACCGAGATACAGCTTATAAATGCTGAGAATCTGGAGCCTAGAGAGTGTTTCAGGGTGTAGAATTTTCCTTCAAATGGCTGGTGATTTCTCAGATGCAAACAGGAGATAAGTGAAAGAAATCCCATTAATTTTGTTGGGGGTGGGGTGGGAATAAAGCAACAAGATCATTGCAGGGGCAGGCTGTGCCTCTAGTTTTTATCCAAGACAGGAGCCAAAGACGTCGTGGGTTCTGTCCCCTGATACAGTGGTGAGGTCAGTGAAGGGAAATTTTAACGGTTGTCCAACATGCATCTTTAGTACGTGTTTCTCGCATTTTTTGTCTGCGTGACTACGGTAACCGTCATTTCTTCTGTAAAATACCCATCGTGATTCCATGATTTATACACCTAGCCAGCCAAGCAGTAATGATAAGAGCCACATGTCCTGCATTCAGAATGCTCATTACCTCACCCCTTACCCCTATCTAGGATTCTCGCCTCCCGAAATTCATGCCTATGGAATCCCCTCTCCAGTGCTGAAACCACTGTCCTGATTCTAACCAACAGGTTATAGAACAGGTGGCTAGGATCGCTGGCCTGTTCCCTACATGGGAATGTTTAGAGCCCCTTTGCAAACCTGAGAGCTCAGCGCATTCCGGGAATCTTGCTCCCCCTGCAAGGTTTGTAGAAGCAAAGGGCCGTGGAACGTGGTAGCCCCACTGGGAAGCCCAGACGTCAGGGAACTGTGGGCCACCCCTGGGTGTGAGCACGTCTCTTCTTAGAAAATTCTGCCTCCGTCTGTCTGTGCATTAGACCGTCTCATGGTGGACCACCTGCGTGGATAGGACACCGCAATGGACAAAAGAGTAAGGAGATGTGAGAAAATCCATTTTTGGACTTTAGCACATGTCTTTTGGTCATGGAAGATCAATCATTTGAAGAAACTCAGTAAAGACATTAAGGCTTTGTAAAAAAATAATGCATTTGCTTTGAGGGGTATATCTAGAAAGTATGCCCATCAGTTAGGAAAGAGACATCATGGCATGCACATATAAAACAGATATTGCACTAAAAACAAAACAGACAAACGAAAAACCCCACAAAACCACCCAAACAGATATTGGACTGTACAGAAAATATGTCCTTCAGTGGGTCCCGAGGACTTTCTGGGTAAAGTTGAATTAGAACTTAAAGGAGGGGGGTGGGTCAGGCTTTGGAATTTTAAGTCGCTAAATATGCAGGAGCGTATTAGGGACAAGTTTTCCTTCCTGGAAATACGTATTTCTATTCAAAGAGGGTCGTGCCAGGGATTTCCCCCAGACCAGTCCCAGGCTGGCTGATGCACTAGGAGAAATCAGCACATGGTCCAACTCGGAGCTCTGGTTTACCACAGCGGAAAATATACAGAGCAGAATGAGCCGAGGGAAAGGGGCACGGGGTGAAGTCCAGAGGCAATTAAAAGCGGAAGGAGTTCGGAGTCCCCAGAAAGAGAAGTCATTGCAGGCTCCTGGCTGTTTTGCCAGAGCTCTGCCCCGCTGGCACATTCTTGCAGAGCTTCCTAGCAGGTGTCAGAGTTACAAAGAAATGCAAAAACCTCCGTTCTTAAAGGATTTTTAGGGAACAAAGGGAATGCGAAAACACGCAGTCTGTTCCAAGCCTGGAAATGACTTCCCCACCAGACAGACCATAAATCAGGGGCAACAGTCCTAGTGCTATTTCGAAAGTAAGCAAGGGCCCGCGTTCCTTATGCAAGAGACGTAAGTCCCAGGCCCCATGCAGCACACACTGGTCCTCAGAGCATGTGCGTAGCCCTGCCCCTTGTCCTCGGCTCCTTCTGCTTCGTTAAAACGTCCACGTCTCTGCTCTGACAGGAGCACGTGACACGGCGTGCACTCACAGGCAGGTGTTCTAAGCAGACCTGCCCGCCTTATGCCCACCTTTACACTGACTGAGGACAAAGCTCTCCTTTCTGCACATACTCATCCGAACCAGTCCTCCCAGTCGAGGAGTCACAGCTTTGGAACGTACTCCCCGTGATCTCCTTACCTGCTGCAGATCGTTTCCTCTGTGGGATTCCTGCAGGAAATAACAGGCTTCGAAGCCGGCGGCCGAGAAAGAATTCTTGAGATGTCTTTGCTGCAAAAACATGATTTTATTACAGCACAGGGACAGGACCTGTGGGCAGAAAGAGCTGCCCAGGGTCAGGAGAAATGCCCATTCTATGCTTTCAAGTTGGAAGGGGGTTAGGGACAGTGTAAGTCTCTAGGGAATTTTGGAAGCAAGGTGTCCAGGATCCTTGAGGGGGCTAGCTGTTGAGAGACGGTCATTTATTACTGTCTAATTAATTGCACCCTTCAGATGTGTATCAGTGGGCCCTGTGCTTAGGGGATGATGGCCAACACTCTCTTGGGGGTTGGAGAAAACGGAGATTTCTAAAGGAATTCTTACCCATTAGACTTATAGGACCCTGGGAGTCATGCTAGGATTGTCTTTAGCCTTTAGCAAAGTGTCCACATCGAGGCAGCTGAGTCCCTAGAGAAAGGTCCTCCTACCTGTTTTAGGGACTTGTCAGTGGAATGTAGGTAGTAAGGAAATTTAGTAATTTTTCTTCTGCCTTTGTGTCCTACAACATGACCGCTCCACTTGGTGCGGTGGCTATGTGTAACTCCCCAGGGAGGGCTCTCATGACACTTTGGTTCCAGAACCTGGAGTGAGCCTCCCAGGATGTTCTCAGTGGACGTGCTGATTTCCTCCAGGGTCAGATTTTGGCAGTGCCTGCACAGTGATGTCCATCAGTAGAGGCTCGGTAGACCTTGATGCCCAAAGATATTGGGGTTGCTCACATAACACTCTCTGTCTTGCTCATACCTCAATGCCAGACGCCCAGGAGAGCTTGAGTGGAACCCAACCCATGTGGTGTGGACAGAGGGTTTAGGCACTGGGAAGCACCCTAATTAGTGAAGGACTAGGGAGAATGTAACTGGGATCCAAGCTCCCCGGGGCAGCCAAGAAGCAATCTATGGATAGCAGTCTTAGAACCGTTGTGTTCTGTCTTGTCCACCCCGGCCCCGGGGCCATGCCTCATGACCGTTCTTTCCACCTGCTCATTCACATTCTGATGGGGAAGAATCCAGGGGACTTTCTCTGCTTCCAAATGGAATTTGGGGGGGAGGGACATGAAGAAGATGAAATTTGTCTCCCTCCCTGCGATGTTAAGATACAGAAGGTTGAGAAGGACATGGAAGGTCATACATGTCATGAAGTGGTCAGCCCTTGTTCCTGGGGTAGAAGATCTCTGCAGAAGGCTCTGTTTTAGGATTCGGACATAGATCTACCGTCTCCTCACCCACTCAGCAAGCCGTCGATGAACAGGGCTGAGGGTCAAGTGATGTAGCAAGTGAGGCTATACTGAAAAATGTTTCATTCCCTACATGCCTACCTGAACACCTTCTGAACTGCCTTGTATGCACATGTCTTCTTCTGAGTCATGATTCTGTGACAACAGATTATAGGAGTAATACCAGGAATTAATGAATATTAATTAGAGCTTCAACAAAATTTCATCGTAAAGTAATTGCCGGTATTTATCACATATGTACGGATTCCGGCCGCCATTCTCAGTGGTGAATGCGTCTACTCCTTCATTCTGACAAGGACTTGTTAAACAGCGGGTGTTGTGATCCAACCGAATTTAGGATTAAGGAGGCAGGGGCCCGATGGAAGAAGACGTCCAGCTATCAGGGAGGATGACGTGGGATGGAGCAGGGGCAAGGACTGAGTGAGTGACAACTTCCTTGTTCAGACGATGACCGTGTGTTCACAGGGCATGACAGTCAGTCTCCAAGACAGGTGAGTGTTTCCCTACACGACTGATAGGAGTGAATGATCACTCATTGCATTCTGTAAAAACAGGATGACTCGTCTGTCCTGAGTAACGAGTGTGATGGGGGGGTCCTCATACCCAGATATCAAGTCTGACTCTTTGGTCAGGCTATGATGATGGACAGGTAGACGAGAAGCACGCCCAGGAGCAGGGTGCCATGTCCAGGCTCTTGGCCAGCCTCTTGCTTCCCGTCGGCATCCAAAGGATCCATCCCCCCAAAGAGTTACACTTAGATACGGGATGATTCTCACTTGGATCTTCAGGAGTTTTGTACGTTCCCTGCCAGGAGTGAATCCCACACAGGTTTCCAAAGTGACTTGTCAGAGTTCACCCGACCATCAGCCCCTCTAACAGTTCACCCTAAGACAAAACCAAGTTAAAAAAATAAGTCCCTGACCCAGCGGGAAGTTGACACAGGGATCTCAATCCTTCAGGATGATGGAAAATTGGACTGTAGGTCCAAAGTGAGGCAACAAATAATGGCGGTGGTTTCTCTTGGACATTCATATTTTCCCCAGCCATGTTACCATGATAGAGATAACCCACAACCTCAAAGTGAAGGGCCATTCCTGGGGAGCTTTGGATCCAGATCTGTAGGGAAGTGAATCAAGAACGTGTCTTCAAGGAAGACTCTGTCCAATGGCCTCAGGGCTGCTGACTTGACCATGAGACACTGAAGAAAAGCCAAAGCGTGACTTTCAGAGATACAGAACAGGGTGAGCCTGTAAGAAGGAGGCTGTCCGCGGCTCATTCTACGTATTAGTCATCCCCTGTTCCGCATTCATCGTAGCTCCCATCGGGACAGCAGTGGAAGTGCTGTGAACCCTTGGAGCATTTCACCCCCAGAGCGTCCTAGATCTGTGCCAGAGAAATACAGCTCTTTGCAACGGCAGTCAATCTGTCGAGGGGGACTTACTCCCCATTCGCAGTCTCGGTGAGAATTTCCACCTCAAAGTCTGCAAATAAGAAAGTCGAAAATTGCATTGGCAGAAAGTGCTTATCTGGGGTGGTCGACGTACAGACTTGCTTGGAAAGTCAGCTCCTTTAGAGACGTAACCGCTGTGTTTGAGATGATTTCAAGGCCGATTGGCAAAACCGTGCAAAGGAGAGCTGGATGCTTTTCCAGATTCATGATGGCTTGCCGTGCGCGTAGCAAGTTTTCCTGATACTCTGATGTGCGCCGATCCGAGCTAACGGTGTTAAAATAAATACGGGCTCCTTAAAGAGTTGGGAATGCACACACCAGATTCTTGACTCAAGCTGGAAATACGTTTTTTCTTCTTGCAGTAAAACCCGGGGATTTTTAAAGAAGCCGACCTGATATACATATTGTATCTAGATACATATTATATGTATCTAGATTGACAGTATGTATTAGATACAATATCCTGCCTTTGGATATTTTCAGATTTTAATCCATAATTTGGGATATTATTTAGCTAAATGTTTCATTGATGCCTACATTTTGTTCGCCTTCCATTTAATATCTATGCCGTCTTCAACAGTTCATGTCAGGCGCGCTTTTGGATTTGAAATGAAATCTATGACGGTATTCATGAGCAAGCCAGTTCCTTTATGATTCATAGTAAAAGTATGTGTAAGGGACAGAATTAAAAACATTCAGCATGCTTATGTAACGTCCATGAAACAACCCAAAAACCAAACGTAGTGTTCATGCAGTCAACTAAGTCTGTTAGCATTATGAATTACAAAAATTTGGTATCAAATAGAGCAATGACACTTCCCATGAAATTAATTTTGTTTTTTTAAGGTTTTTTTATTAGAGTAAATGAGGAGAAACAGAGACAGAGGGAGAAGCAGGCTCCCCGTGGAGCAGAGAGCCCGACATCGGGCTCGATCCCAAGACCCTGGAATCATGACCTGAGCTGAAGGCAGATGCTTAACTGACTGAGCCACCTGGGTGCCTGAAACACCCATTTGTAGATACAGTCCTGTATTAAAAGATCCTTTAAGGAACAATCCTTGATTTCTTGTTTGCCCCTCTAATATTTTATCTTGATAAAGGGCATTTAAGTATAAATGGATGGGGGCGCCTTGGTGGCTCAGTGGGTTCAAGCCTCTGCCTTTGGCTCAGGTCCATGATCCCAGGGTCTTGGGATCGAGCCCTGCATCGGGCTCTCTGCTCAGCAGGGAGCTTGCCTCCTCCTCCCTCTCTGCCTGCCTCTCTGCCTACCTGTGATCTCTGTCTGTCAAATAAATACATAAAATCTTTTAAAAAAAGTATAAATGGACGGATCTATGTTTGGCGTCATTAAAGAAGTCCTTTTTAGACCAGTCCTTGGATTAATAATGCTCGGAACTGAAGCGGTGTAACTTCAGATAGAGCCATTGCCCGCACAGTTAATGAAGCAATATGTTCCCTTTCTTTTTTTCCATATTCCTTTCTCCCGTTTGCAGAGCCTGCTGGCTTACATTTTATATTTATGGAGAAACATCCCTGTTTGATTTGATTTGTCACTGGTTTGTTGCAAAGATAACCTCTTGTGTTTTTTTCTTCCTTATGCTATTCATAAACTTTAAAAGCAAAGGCACCGATTTTATAACTAATTCATAACATGACAGAGAGAGAGAGAGAGAGAGAGAGAGATCCCAAACAAATAAGTTGTTTTTCTTAATATTTCGTAGCAGGCGTATGTGTCATAATTTTTATTCGAGGATTTTCTAGCATCTAATCATGTTTACTCTCCTAGTAAATAACCTGACTGCACTGCACAAAATTCAGTAATGCCCGAGGACATAAATTTGTAAAGCGGCACTAAGCTCCCTGTAATTGGTTTTGTTCCAATTACCTTAAATTGATGCTAAGACCGCACTTTAGAGTTTGTCTCCAGGAGAGAAAACTTTAAGCACCGATATTTGCAAAAAAAAAAAAACCTTTTAAGTCCTGAGTGCATGTCCACTTGCAAATGTAGGTTTGCATGTTCATTACAAAATGGACTTCTTATCGTTCCCTGATTATACATTCTGACCTCACAGCACCGCAACCCTGCACACAAGCCGCTCCTTTTCCGGAAGCATTCCTTCCTCCTCTTGACAACAAAGTTAATTTTGAGGTTGGCCCATGCGGTCTGGCCTGTAACGTCTCTTCCTTCATGACGCCGTCCCCAATGGTCAGCGTACTCGCTCTTCTAAAGTACAAAGCGAGGTACAGCTTTGGAGACAGGGACCACGTGTTGGTCATTTTAGGGGGGGCATGGTTGCCCTCCTTAGGACTGGATGATCTTGTGAGTCAGAAGTCTGTCTTACTCATTTTTTCATGTCTTCTTTTATCCCAAGCCATGGTACAAAGCTTGCCTAATTATTTACTTGTTAACGTGTGTGCACGATGTTTTGTTGCTGACAAAACAATCCCCCATTTTCTCTATGTATAGAGATATAAAGAGATTAAAGAAAATCAGAAAGACTCCGTCCTTTCCAGTGTGCTCATTTAGTGTAAAAACCTAAATACAGGTTATCAGCACCCTCCTCCAGTCATCATGAACATGAATTCTGTTCAGCTTTAATCTGAGCAAAGTTTGAGGAACATATATGTGTACCGCTTCCAAGAGTCTCTGGGTAGTCATCGATGAAATTATTTGGAACCATTTCTTTTTGGTATGTTCCTTACAAGTAAAACAACAAAACAATTCAAACAATCAAAGACAAAATCGGCCTAAATTTCAAATATATCCAAACAAGGAAAATCAGTGGCAGCCTTCCTTGAATTGACAGTTTGTTTGAATTCCTTCGTGTTGACCGTCAATGCCATACACCAAATCTCTGCATATGTGTCATGATTAAAAAAAAATATATTGATTTGAGAGACAGCCAAAGAGAAAGCAGGAGTGGAAAGGAGGGGCAGAGGAAGAGGAGGAAGCAGGCTCCCCACTGAGCAGGGAGCCCAATGTGGGGCTTGATCCCGGGACCCTGGGACCATGACCTGAGCCTAAGGCAGACACTTAACTGACTGAGCCACTCAGGCATCCTGTGAGTTTTCTCATTTAAACAAACAAAAACCCCCAGAAAAGTAGGACATTAAAAAAAAAAAACACAATAATAGTTATTGACTCAATATTCTCAAGTTAGACATATCAAGATATAGGAACATTATTTTTTCAAGGAAAAAAAAATCAGTTCCTTGTCAAATATCTGGGGTGAATTCTTCCTTGGTGTCACTCCAAGGAAAAGAGAGAAGCCAGATGGTCACATCTGTCTGACGAGGGGATTTTGGGGGGCAGAGACTGTCACCATTCACAACTGCCTGGACACAGTTCAACACGCAAAACCAAAGGAAATGAAAACGAGTCGGCAGAACTGAAACCCTCCGCCATCGCCAGTCATGTCGGCGGCTTTCGTTCTGTTTGGGAGTGGGGCAAAGGAGGTGCTCTCAAGGATAAGGGCAGAAAGCGGTGTGGTGACGTTGAGAGAGCAAAGAAAATGACACGGGAGTGTAGGACAGAGAGAAGCAACTTCATTCGTATGTCCATGGGGTCCTGAAGGTTCTCTCTCATTTGCTGATTTTGAAACAAGCAAAGGTCTGTTTAGCCAAGATGGGGATTGCCTCTGACATCGTCACGCGCCTAATACAATCTGGTCCTTTTTCAGAATGATTTTCATCAGGCTGAGTGTAGGAAGGAGAGACTAATTAAAATATTTAAAAATCAACCTCGTAAGACACAGCCTCAAGATTTTTACATTTATGGTCTACGTAAGACTTTTAGCACACTTATCACTGGTCCATGAAACATGTAGGACACTGATTACTGGAAACTGCTCATTTATGCATAAAAACTCAATATTATATCTCATTGATATTTTATTAAATTAACTACAACAAGAAAAAAAATCCACTCACAGGGTAGCAGTGTGATACATTGATTCCTAGTCACTAAATACTCTGACACTTCCTACATGAAAACAGCTACACTGTAACAAAGCACGAATGAAAACAGCTACACTGTAACAAAGTGCCTCGCAGTGTTTGGATAAAGCCAAATGATACCTCAAACATGTATTTTAAGCCGTAAATCACCAGAAAAAACCTTTCAGGGTTCACGAAAAATTTGTCATTAATCCAGGCTTTCCCAGTCTTGACCCTACTGACACTTGGAACCGGGTGATTCATTGTGATGGAAACCATTCTGCACGCACGGTTGGACGTTGACCAGCATCGCTGGTCTCTGCTCCGCAGATGCCAGTAGCCCTCCCTAGTCCCCCAGATGTGACAGTGAAAAATGATCCCCAGACACTGCCAGATGACCTAGACCCGGAGCAACATGGCCCCCGGTTGAGAACAACATGTTAATCCAATCGCTGTGTTTTAAAACAATGCATTTTCAAAATCCATTTTCCTGGTGTCACCCTAATAGGACTGGGTCAAATGCCTTCTTTTCTCATTAGGTTGGATGTATCTATTTCTTTTCAGTCTCTCTTCCTTCTTTCAGCAAATATTTCTGTGCCTACTGCAAAGCAGAAACTGCAGTTTTGGGGGATAGAACAGATCACCAAACACTGACCCAAACCATAAGTGTTCAAGAGACAATTCTGAAAATAATAACATTAATATGAATCTGGTCAACTAAACATTTTCTTTAGCATCTGCCAAAAAAATAGAGACTTTTGCCTGTTCTCCCAGACTTCTATTTTTATTTTATTTATTTTTATTTTATTTTATTTCAAGCGTCAAGCTTGAAACAGCCCACCAGGGAGCCCAGGAAGTACATCTCCAGTATCCAGCAGACCTAGGCACTTTTCCACTCATGTCTAAAGAAGGGTGTTTAGGTAAATTTCTTGTTTTATTAAAGTGTAGTTTCCACATAATGTTGGGAGTCACTCCCCTTCAGCTGTTCTCCCCATCTCCCATCCCCCCACCTCTGGCAGCCATCAGGTCTCTGTACTTATGGCTTTGATTCTGCTTTTGGTTTTTGTGTTTCTTTTTGGAGTCCACGTATAAGTGCAATTGTGTCGTATTTGTCCTTCTCTGTCTGATGTGTTTCACCTAACATAATACGGTCTGGTTCCATCCATAGTGTTGCAATTGGCGAGAAATGATTCTTTTTGGTGGCTGCGTAATATTCCTTTGTGTATACATGCCTCTTTTTCTTTATCCAGTCATCTGTGGTCGGATACCTGGGCTGCCTTCATATCTTGATTCTTGTAAATAATGCTGCCACAAACATAGGGGTGCATATGTGTTTTCAAATTTAGTGCTTTCAGTTTTTCTTACTCAGACACCTAGTCCTGGAATTATTGGATCACATGGTGCTTCTATGTTTAGTTTTTTGAGGAACCTCCATCTTATTTTCCATAGTGGTTGCACCATTTTGCATTTCCTCAAACAGTGCATGAGGGCTCTTCTTTCTTTAAATCCTCACCAACATTTCTTATTTCTTTTTGATTCTAGCTGTTCTGAGTAGTGTAGAGTTATACCTCATTGTGGTTTTGATTTGATTTTTCCTTACTACTGGCTAATATTAAGCATCTTGTCAAGTGTCTGTTGGCCATCTGGACATCTTCTTTGGAACAATGTCTATTCAGGCCCTCTGCCCACTTTGAATTGGATTATTTGGGGATTTTTTTTGGTGTTGAGTTGTCTGAATTCTATATATATTTTGGATCTTAATCCCTTGTGCGATATATCATTCGCAAATATCTTCTCCTTTCCATTTTCTTCATGGTTTCTTTTGCCATCAGAAGCATTTTTTTTTTTTTTTGGTTTGTTTTGTTTTTAACATAGTCCCAATAGTTTATTTTTGCTTTTGTTTGCTAGGACTGATGTCAAAGAAATTACATTGACTTCTCTGTGATGAGCTTCCATGACAAAGTGTGGAGGTGGGAAATGATTTCCAGGGTCTTCAGGAACGATAGTGTTGGTCTCAACTAAGAGGTGTGTGCTGATGGAGGACTGAGAGAGACTCATGAAAAAGCTGCCAGGAGACTCTAAAGGATTGGTGGGTGCCCTGACTTCCCAAGGAGGCAATGCCATGTTTTGTCCGTGGTCACTGACTTGTAGAGTCAATAGAGTTCACCCACGACCCATGGAGGAAGAGAACCAAAGTGTGGCTTCATGGCTGGATGTGGAACTGGCTTTGAGTTATCCAGGTAACAAAGGACATCTGCTGGGCAGTGGGTACATGGATTCAAGTTTAATGAAGAAAAACTCTTAAGAGATCCAGGTTTGTCTGACTTTCAGCACAGAAATGACCATGAAAGCCGTAGGAGTGAATTTTTCCAGGTAATAGAATGTAAAACATCGAGGGGCTGAATTCCAACATGGGATGCTGAGAGGAAGAAGGGGAGCGTAGATGACAGCCAGTCTGAAAGAATAGTGGTAGGAGACATGACAGGAGGTGAATACCATGGTGGCTAAGGCTTTGTGGTGTTCGAAGGAGCAGAAGAAGCTGGTTAGAGGGGGCACACGCTGTAGGAAACTCAGAAAAGATGACCTTTATAGTGGGAAGCTCTCCATGAGCCCCTTGGAAAAGATTGGGTGGTAGGACCACAGGCCAATCCAGATGGCAGCCAACGGAAGCACCAGGCTCTGAGGAACAGAGCACAAGAGAACCCCTTTGCCCCTGCTCAGTTACATTGTATGCTTGTGGCGTTACCAGCGAATACAGATCACGGAGACGGGGAAGACCTTCGCAGAACATCTGGAAACTCGATGGCAAATACGCTAGACAGTGCACTTTCAAAAGACGTTTACTCAAAACAGTGTTAGACAGACACCAGTTACTTATGCACCATCCACAACAGACAGTCGATTTTAAAAAATGGACACACTGTGCTTCCTTATTTCACCTACACAAATCATAGCTATTATTATTATTATTGTTATTATTATTTTTAGTTTTTTAAAGGTTTTATTTATTTGAGAGAGTGAGCGAGAGAGAGCACAAGCAGGGGGATCTGTAGGCAGTTGGGGAGGGAGAAGCAGACTCTGTACCAAGCAGGGAGCCCGATGCAGGGCTCGAGCCCAGGACCCTGAGACTGTGACCTGAGCCGAAGGCAAACACTTCACTGACTGAGCCATCCAAGCATCCCAAATCATGGCTATTATTAACCAAGGCATCTATACTTAATTCCAAGGAAATACAGTATATAATAAGTCCTACCGGATGTAGGAATGAAATGATTTTTATGTAGTCCTAACCTCTGATTTTATTAGAGCAAAAACAGTCAAGATTCACATATCCTGTATCTACTGATTTGATTCCTTGTTCTCACACGAACGTAATTTCCTCCCAGATTACTTCATTTTCCTTGGGGAATGTTTTATCCTTCTTTGTTAAAAAAAAACAAAAAAAGTGCAAATGCTCTATCTAATGTGTTTGTTTTTTTCCGAAGAACACAAAGAACTGTATTGTCTCTGGGTGGTGTTTTGTCTTTCTCTTATGTGTGTGTGTGCCTGCATGTGCCTTTCTCTGGCAGTATGTAAATTATATGTTAAATATATGTCTATATAATTTCATATGCATAAAGACACTGCGCAGAAAAACATTTGCTGCTTTTAAATTTTCCTCTTCCTCGTATTTTTATCCGTATGCTTTTGCATTAAACATACTTGCAAGATGGCCCATTTGCCCCTGAAAATGGAGCACCATTTAATTTTTTAAATAAGCTCTAGACATTCACACCACATACGAATCCCCATACCTTTGCAAGGATTTTGTTCAGCCATTTCAAATGGGTGCATTTTGAAGTTTCCACTTTTATTTTTTTTATTTTTTTTAAAGATTTTATTTATTTATTTGAGAGAGAGAGAGATCACAAGCAGGCAGAGAAGCAGGCAGAGAGAGAGGAGGAAGCAGGCTCCCTGCTGAGCAGAGAGCCCGATGCGGGACTCGATCCCAGGACCCTGAGATCATGACCTGAGCCGAAGGCAGCGGCTTAATCCACTGAGCCACCCAGGTGCCCCTGAAGTTTCCACTTTTAAAACCCACTGTGCTGGAACTCACCTAAAAGGGCACTCAATTATTGATGTGTGTGTTTCTTTCTTTTCTGGAATGCTTTTCTTAAATGGATCAAAACAGACCAGAAACTACCGTGACAGTAATCTGGCCCCCAACCCCAGATTCTCTCCGCACAGCACTCTGTTAGACTCTGGGCGAATCCAGCCTGCTCCCAATCATTGACTGCCTAATGGGAAAGAATTGACCCTCTGGATTTCCTCTTTTCTGCAAATGCATCTTTCTCTTTTCTGCCAACATATCTGTCTTTATTTACTTTCACCCAGCGTCAGTAGAAGCAGAGGGAGCGTGAGCAGAATACAAATGCAAACGCATTTCAGGAAGGGCTCTGTTCACAGTCGAAGCAAATCATACACCCTCTCCTTTAAGAACTGGACGGAATCCGCAGAGATGACGGGTCTCTGTGTTGTACAGAGAACATAGGTACAAGTCAGTGATTTCACGTTTGACCTCCCACTCCGGAAATGCACCGTTTATTCGTTGCAGAAATATTTGCAGTCCAACGAAAAACCAGAGAGAGAGTCCAAAGAACAGCGTGCTGGTAGAGAAAATGTAGAATTTAAAGCGAGCAGGCTTATCACATCAGACATGGTACACAAATACAAGGGACTTGGATTTTATAGTCTGTGTGATGGAAAGCCAATAGGATTAAGCTTTCAGGTGAAATGATTTTATATCACTCCAAGGGTAAACAGGAACTCCGTTCTCCCCAATTCTATTTACCTTATTTGAGTATGTGCCCCAATTTAGGTTAAAATAGCTGAGTCCCACTGTTACTGTCCTCTGATCTCTGGCATGCCAGCTGGTGTCGGTAACCTGCCTTGAACACACGTTTCAAAGAACTCAGATGAATCAACGTCGAATCTGAATTGATGGTCAAATCCATAAAGACCGTGCAGATGTGATTGAAAAGTCAATAAAATAAGATAAACTATCAAAACAGCAGATATTCCAAAAGGGAAGTTTTCCTAGGAATCCTATGGGAAACCTGACATAACTGTGCTCCATATACCAGAGGAACGATGACGTGTAAGTACTCTTTGAATGTTACCCATTCAGTATGACAGAGCGGTGGAAACTTGTCACAGTGGGAGCTTATGAAATATGAGGGACACAATGAAAAGAGCTACCCTGTACTTACCTAGGGCCGTAGGATGACAGCTAAGAAAAACAGGGAGGGGAATGTGCTACCCTTCAAAAGGCAGCACCTCAGGATTTTGCCAGATTGATAGAGCTACACATCTGCACTTAAAAAGCCAACGGCAAGCACGAGGAGCCCAAAGAGACTCAGAATGAAGAATCCAGAGATGATCAGTTCAGAATACCAAGGCCAAGAAAAGATGTGCAGAAAGACGGAAAGGATACAAGAAAAGAAAAAAAATGCAACAAAAGAGAAAAACGACACAGAGGAGTTTGTCTGACATCAGATTTCTGAGCAATGTCCCAAGCCTCCTCTTGTGAATCCGTGGAAATATCCTTCAACACCAGGCATCCAAGCAAGATGCTTTAAGTCAAACCACATAACCTGAGAACTTACCGTCATGACCGCAACCAAGTCGCAGGGTGGTTTTTGACGTTATTTTAATAACAGCAGCAAACTTTCCAGAGGAAGGAGCCCCATCTCCAATTCAAGGTCTGACACACCAGGGAAAATGAAGAATATTGAAAGTGGTAAAATGCCCAGCGAACTCTGAACAAACATTGACTTTATTAAATGAAAGTAACCGTGTCTTATGGAAATGGAAGTAAAATAAGACGTAGCTGAATATATACAATACATGACCGTACCTGCTTACAAATTGGAAAGGAAATGTCAGCATTTATGCAGGAAGGCCCTTGGGATCTTCCGGAGAAGGAAAAAAAAAAATACTGTGTACACCCAGACTTCCATTAAGGCACATTCTGCAAAACAAACAAATCAGATACAGGATAATCTGTGATAGAGCGGACAGAACAGGAAAAGAAAAACATAATCCGAAAGTCAAACAGATAAAGTAAAACAGAGCCTGTTGAAGGAAAATAGAACATAGAAAATAAATATTTAGAAATCACTGAGTAATACAGGCTCTCTTTGGTTGAACACGAGCGCTCCACTCCCGAAAACAAGGCAGTTTCTCAGAAGTGGTACGCAAGGGGCCTGCGTGTGCCGCAGAGGGAGAGGTCTTGGTAAGGAGCTGAGGACGCACGGTTGGGGACATGTCCTCCATCCGGCCATCGGTAGGACCCGGGCAGTGGCAGCTTGCCCCAGAACCCAGTGATCTCCACAGAAGTCATAGGGGTGCAAACAGCAACCATAAAAGGACTTATGTGTGGCTTTATATTTGTGCTGGTGCTTTTCTCTGAACCAGCAAGCAAGACAGGGAAGGTGGGTGATTTGTAAGATTCACTGGAGAGAGCAAGGAAGGGTGTTGGCTTATGAGGCTGATGTGCATTGAAACAGCAGTCCTCTGTGCACTGGGGTCTAGTGCATGGGTCCATGCAACAGGTCAAGATCATATTCCAACAATTGTCCTTTTTTGAAAATATGTCCTACTGTCGATGAGACCACATGGCTTACATAGCTTGATGACAGTCCGACGAAATAATGGATTTGGTTAATTTCATGGCAAAAATGTTCAGTGTAGTTTAAAATTAGACATTTTTCTACAAAACTGAGTTGCAACATTCTGAGTTAACTCAATGTACTGTTTTTGTTTTTTTTTTTCTTTCCTTCCTCCCTCTGGAATAAGTTAGTTAAGTGACATGGTTTGAATCACAATACTAGGGACACCCCCAAGTTTCCAGTAATCATATTGGATACTTTGAGGGTCATTCCATGCTAACGTGCAGTTGAATTCCAAGCTTGTGTGCCTCACTTGACCTTGGAGAATTAACCTATCTATGGATTTCTGGCACTTGGTATATTGCTTAGGCCATCCCTAGGCATTTCAGGTAGGTAGGTTTCTTTTGTTCCCTTTAGGTAACAGTGTTATGCCTTACTGTAACACAGGGCACCACTTTTTGGTTTTCATTAAAAAAAAAAAGACATGCATGTCTGTACAAAAAGGACAGCATTTTCCTGAGACTGGGAATCCTGCCATGTTTGCTCTGGAAGTTCAGATGTCCTTGGGGGTCCTGATTCTCCTGGCTGCCCGTTGCATTTCTCGGGGACAGGCAGAAGGCAGAGGGAAATGGGAGGACCATCTATGCCCTGCCTGCATGTCCTCTGTACATGTGGGCACTTTGCTGTTGAGAAGGAAGTCTGGATTCCATGAATAGTATCATGCTCAGAAGTCAACACATACCCCTCCCCTGCAAAAATCAGGCCAGACCAGCTCAGACTTCACATGTTAAAAAAAAAAAAAAAAGCCTACCCTTTGTCCCTAACAGGACTGGAGATCCAGTGTTTGAGAACACCACGAACTAAATAACGGTGAACGGTGAACACCACTGGCACACTGACTGAGGCAGGCTTTTTCTCTCCAGAGTCCTCATCTCAATGGTGGGCATCAACAGTCTCCTCCAGAACTATTCCCAACACTCGTATCTTAGAGGCACAGTCTCCTGGTAGCAAGACTGATGTCATCCACTGCACATTGCGACGTCTTGATGACCTCAGTTCATCTTTCTGAGAATCATGGGTGTTGACCGTTAGGCTTCGCAGTACGTTTACTACTGAAATTCAACACTGTTGTGCCTAATTACATGTACGGGTTCATCCCCCCGTTCCCGTGGGGTATACTATAAAGCGATTTTCTGCCTCCTCTTTTCTTCTGTACGTGCTAGGATTTTTCTTGTGGAATTCTAAAATGATGACTATCGAACCATCATCAGTTGATTGTCTTTCATCAAATAATTTTGTCACGTCAGGGGTGAACATAACAATATGAAACTCCTGCTGTCCTGTGCATAAGCGTCTGTGTATTTGGACTAGTAACAGTGGGAAAGTGGGTTTGGTCTGTTCACATCCCTGTGGCCTCGTGGGCTGGGCTAACATGGAATTCAGCTAAAGCCAATAAATTATTGGGGTATCTGGCTGGCTCAGTCAGCCGAGTGTCTGACTCTGGTCTTCAGCTCAGGTCATGATCTCAGGGTTGTGGGATCAAGCCCTGCCTCGGGCTCGCTGTACAGTCTGCTGGAGATGCTCTGCCTCTCTTCGTCTCCCCCTCCTGCTTGCGCTCCCTCTCTCAAATAAATAAATAAAATCTTTTAAAAAGATTGATAAATTATTACAGTAAAAAACAATGATTTCCTGGGGCTCCCATCTCTGGCTTTTTTCTCTCCTTCTAGCTGTCAACACTAATGACTTGATACAGTTGCTAATGACTTGATACCGTTGCTTCTGTCATGTTTACCGTACAGGAACCACAGTGCAGTTACTACAACACCAAAGATACAATGAGCCTAAAACGTTACAGAGTGATGGTCAAGACAGTGTATGGGAACCATCTAAAGAGAAAAAAGCATGAAGTGATCAAAACAAACTATTTTCAATAAGATTGTTGGGCTATTGGAGGATAGCACTATCCTCTATTGGAGCACTATTGGAGGATAGCACTATCAGTCCTGTTATCAACGGCGTCCTTTAAAATACAACAACACAGGGGTGTCTGGGTGGCTCAGTGGGTTAAGCCTCTGCCTTTGGCTCAGGTCATGATCTCAGGGTCCTGGGATCGAGCCCCGCATCGGGCTCTCTGCTCAGCATAGAGCCGGCTTAGCCCCTCTTTCTCTGCCTGCCTCTCTGCCTACTTGTGATCTCTCTGTGTCAAATAAATAAATAAATAAAATCTTTAAAAAATAAAAATAAAGAATAAAAAAAATAAAATACAAAAACACAGATGCCAGTTCAAGGAAACAAAAAGCAACAGGTCTTTGCATGCAGAAAGGAAAATGTCTCAGAGTCCAGAACGCAGATAGCCTAACAAACCTACAAAAGAACTGCCCTCTTCTGTCCGAATCTAATGCAATACTTGCCTGAATGGTTCGTTTGCTAATTTTCCAGCATTGGCAAAGAGGAAAGAGTCTGCGTTATTGACTTCAGTTGCTCTATGAAGGAAAGTTTTGTCATATATCTTCAGATCTGAAATCATCATACTTGTGGCTTTGTTCTTCTTGTTCAGAATGACCTTGGCTACTCAGGGTGTTTTGTGGCTCCACGAAAACATTCTATGATTATTTCTTCCAGTTCTGTGAAACTGCTCCTGGTATTTTGATAGGGATTTTGTACTGAATCTGTAGATGGCTTTCGGTGGTCTGGCATTTCAACAGTATGGATGCTTCCAAACCATGAGCATGGACTAGCTTTCCAATTCCTTGTGTCCTCTTCAATCTCATCAATGTCTTGGAGTCTCAGAGCACAGATGTCTCACCTGCTTGGTTGAATTTATTTCCAGGTACTTCATTTTTTTGGGGGGGGGGGAGGTGGAGTTGTAAATGGAATGGTTTCCTTAATTTCTCCTTCTACTACCTAGTTATTAGCATCTAGAAATGTAGCAGACTTCTGTATACTTTGTATCTGCAACTTTACTCAGTTTATTTATGAATTCTCATGGTGCATATCTTTATAGTATTTTTTTTTCCTGTCATTTTGCAGGAGAGGGATGTCCTCAAATATGATATTGAATGCAGGCAGGCTTATCTTTTTTTCTGGGTGCTTTTGATTCATGCACAATGTTTAGAAGTTATCCTTTGCAAAGTTAAAGGAAGCCTCCTTGTAGTGTTTGATAAAATGTTCCCATAAACGGGTGAGGGACTGGTATCTTTTGGGGACACAATTTCGTTTTGTTTTTTAATTTTATTTCAGAGGGTAGGAGCAGGGAGATGGTCAGAGGGGGAGGGGAGGGGAGAAGCAGAAGCAGACTGCACACTGAGCAGGGAGTGTGGTGTTGGATTCCATCCCACCACCCTGAGATCATGACCTGAGCCAACACCAAGCGTTGGACGCTTAACCGACTGAGTCACCCAGGCAGCCCTGGAAAATGGGAATTTTTCAGCATTTGCAAAAGGGGAGAGAGTAGTATAAAGAACCCCAGAACACTCATGTCCTACCTTCAACTCTTGTCAGGTTTGAGCTGGTCTGTCTCAGCTCTGCCCTCCTCCACTGTCCACACTAGACCACATAATATATCTCAGCTGATTATTGAAGATCATGAACAAATAGACTTCAGCGGCTAAACTATCCTTTGGCATATAGTAAATAGCTATATTTACTTCTTCCTTCCTTCTTTCTCCTGTCTTTGCATTTAACACGTTTTCTGACTCTTCCTTATCTTTCTCTTTCATATTTCTCCCCAAAAATTCTGCTTGACTCACCTGACTTGCTTGTTTTTGAGTTCTGCATATTTTCTAATTCCCATGATATTTTTCATTTGAACACCTGAATTGTTTAGAAGTGTGTCTTGTGATCCCGGTACATGACATGATGGTCACTGACTTTTCTGTTCTTAGTTTCTAATTACATATTTCTGTAATTTTATTGGGCTTACTGGTTGGCGCACGATACTTCTGTGTGTTCTATAAATTTCCATCTCTATAATCACTCCAGTTTTAGAGTTTGTATTCACATCTGTTTTCTCAATACTTACCTGCTTGTCAAAACATTTCAGACCTCGATTACAATCTAACACTGATTTTTGGATTTGCCATTTTTTTCCCCCTTGTGGCCCTGTGGGTGTGCGTGTGCATTTCTATTTCCTTAGGGGCAAACAAGGTCAGACTCTCAGTGAATTTTTTGTCTGCGTTTTATTACAAACCACTGGAAGTTTCCGTGCTTTGCCGAGTCTCCTACCCTAACAGGCGGTATAACAAGCTTTCTGGACAGAGACCTCCTGAAAGGTGGTTACAGTTTCAATATTTAATAAAACTTCTGTGTCCTGAAACTTGCTACACTGTATCATAACTGTGAGACATAGAGTAATAGCATTCAAGAAGTAATGGATTCTGGCTGGATGCAGAATCCTCCTGGCTCCCGCGTCCTGATACCGTCTCCTGAATAATGGAGATGTAGACAGAGTTGTCATTGCAAATCAGTTCCCGGTGCTTAAAGAAGATGGTGTGTCAGGCGAGGGATTCAGGTAAACACATAGTGTCACTCCTCGCTGCAGAAGACCACGCACACTCACAGCACACACATGGCGTGTAATTTCCTATCTCACAGCTCTTTACACAAACACTCGTAGGTGCTGGTGTTTAATATCCCAAATTGTTTCCACGTAAATGAGCATGACTTAGACATGAATCGTCCCAGATGTTCAGCAGCGGTGAAAATGCAAGCTTCTGTGGTCAGCTCTGTTGGCGACGAGATCCCAGGTGTGGGGAAAGGATAGGAGGCCCCTCCCCAGGGCGAGCTCCTTCCCTGGGGACAGACTCATCCTCTTTCCATGCAACTGCATTGTGATCTCCTCACTCCTACTGTCCCGGCTCTGAACCACTGCGGCATCATTCCTAGAGCTGCTTTGTTTCTGCAGTAGCTGTCCCAGTGGTTATGATAGTGTGACGGATAGCTGTGCCTATATATTCACGGATATGGCTTGCAGATGTGCGTAAGAGGACGGGATGAGTGAATTTGAGCTGCAAACTGGCCCTCAGAGATGCCAGTCAGCTCAGGTTAACAGGCGGTTGCAGTGATAACCTCTGACCCCCCTTCGAACGGGACCGACCATCCTTGTGTCCTCCCCATCCCCATCACTTGCTTTATCTTTCTTGGGGTCATGCCACGGCCAGAGACAATTGGAGAGGCAGCAGATGCATTGTAGATGCTCAATAAATATGTATAATGAATATGTATAATGTATATAAACATGTATAAATGTATAATATTATGTATAATATTTATATTATACATACATATGTATAATATAATAAATATGTATGATAAATATGTATAAAATGGAAACAGGCACCATTCCTGAGGCTGTCTCTAATGAAGATGTTCCGAATACACGTGGTTCTCCAAATGTGTCCAGTAAAAGCACCCTTTACCAGTCATCATGCCATGCTAGGATTCACGGCTACAAGAAATACTCATCTCTGCCCTACAGAGCTTAAACCCTATTAAAGTCACAGGAATAGGAGAAAAATAACAATAATGTGAGTATTACAGGTGATTAAAATAAAAATGCACCATTTTTTGACAAGAGAATCCATGAATGAGGGACTTGAAAAGATAGATTTAGAAAAATGACCAGGGGCGCCTGGGTGGCTCAGTGGGTTAAGCCTCTGCCTTCAGCTCAGGTCATGATCTCAGGGCCCTGGGATTGAGCCCCGCATTGGGCTCTCTGTTCGGTGGGGAGCCTGCTTTCCCCTCTCTCTCTGCCTGCCTCTCTGCCTACTTGTGATCTCTGTCAAATAAATAAATAGAATCTTTAGAAAAATGACCATAAAGACGTTGGTTTTTTTGAGAATACCTCATCTGAGCCATCTAAGTAGACCAGTTGCCCTGAAGGGTGGACGTTCCAAGAGACAGGAGTTCTGTCGAAACGGCCTCTTAGCTTGGGGGATAGGAGTAAAACGGACTGGAGACATGGACTGCGTGGAAATGTAGGAGAAAAACCATGACAGTGTATGTCTGTCACAGCGGACGATGGGAAGACTTTCAAGCTCCAGCCGGCCTGACTTCTGAGTCTTTGCAGGGAAATTCCGGCAGGGAAACGTCCCCGATGCGCACGACGGAGCAGTTGTGTGGTCTCGTTACGGACATAGCTTATGGACATCACCGCCAGCTAGACTGTGCACCCCGTGTCCTGACTGGCCCCAGCAATCTCCCACCCTGTAAACTGATACCAGCTCCATTGTGCTGGGTGGGGAACCTCGGCCACCTGCCCTGCTGGGGCACAGGCCCTCCCGCCACAGAGGACCAGTCTTTTCAAACACGTGGTTCCTTCTCTGTCTGTTCCCTTTTCGGGACCCCACTGCCGTCCTTTGAGAGGATCCAGATAGGCAGCATTCTGTTGTCCTTATGACCACAGGTTACCCCGGTTCTAAACTGATGAGTGTGCTTCGGGAATTCAGCTGCAGAAGCTCACAGGAGGAAGAGAGAAGTCCCGGACCACAGTGGAGAATTTTAACAAACCTCCCTTGGTCACTGACGGGCAGATGCCAGATCAGAAGCTATAAAGAAGTAAGCTCCTGAGACACCGCTATCAAATCAACCTTACTGTCCCTTGGGAGGCCTTATCCCTGTGATTTCAGCAAACACATCCTCTAGAAGGACCCAGGAAGCCCTCACCAGAGTAGAGACCAGACGCTGGGCGGTAGACACGTTTCAGTCACTTTCAAAGGAACAGAATCACGCCGCGTTCGCTTGCCGGGAGGCACACACGGACACAACTAGGACAGCTGACACGTTTGAAATTGAGAAGTGGAATCGGCACGAGCTCATGAATCCAAGAATGATGCGAGGAGAAGCGAGAACGTATTTCCACTGGAAAACAATGAAAATGCCGCAGGGCACGTTTTTTTTTTTTTTTGTTGTTGTTGTTTTGTTTTTTTGTTTTCGGAGGTGGGGAGAACAGGGCTGAATGGAACAGTTGTAAATCCCATGGCTGCGTTCTGAGAGCTGGGCTTTGGAAGGGAGCAGTCAGAGGCAGAAAGCATGGCATCCCGTGGCGTGGGGCTGTCTGCCATGGCTGGAGGAATGACGGCCTGCAGAAGGCACAGGTGCCCCGAGACAGGATCCTGGAACCTGGGGAGACTCGGAGGTCAGGGAGGAGAGACGCAGGCAATACAGGGTTGAGAGCAGCAGGTCCCTGCCTGGGGGATTTTTCAGACACCGGGAGCTTGTGCAAGACAGGGGCACGGTGAGGGGGACCTTTTGCTGCACACGGGAGCTGCAAGGAAGGGCCGTGAACTTTGGGGAAGGTGGGTCAAGAGCAAATTTCTTCTGCAGGTGGGAAAATGGCAGATTTGGGTGAATGGGAAGGATGCCCTTGGGTTTCAGTACAGTGTTTGTGTCGTTGAGAAGGCCGGAAGCCAGGAGCCCCGGCATGGTGTGGAGGGCCTGTGTTTGGAAAGAAGGCGGTGTCTGTCCTCCACCAGCATGGACAGGCCACGAGGCACACTGCGAGGGTGCAGAACTGGGGGGGTTGGCGGACACGCAGGGGGGATCCCGTGGGGGCTTCGGTCTCCTGACTGGCATGCAAACGCATCAGCCGACCAGGGAAACGCTGCTATCCAGTGGAGGAAACTACAGAAATCTCTATCCAGGGCAGATAAACGGTGCTAAATAGCCTGGGGACACCTCTTAGGAGTGCCCAGAGGCCGCCCTTGGAATCTGCCAGCACAACACAGGACGTGTGAGCCGTGGATGTACTTACTTACGTTCTAGGGGGCCTAAGGCAGGGAGGGGGCAGGTAGAGCTGTGTGTATTCGACTAGTACTTTCCCCAAGCTCGTCCAACAAAACGAGACAGACACCAGGACTTCAGGACGTGACCGTGACATGGGGTTTACGTGGGGAAACAGGAAAAGGAAGGCACGTTTCAGTGAACATTTGGTGGGTTCGGTGGATTGGACGTGCCGGGGAAGGGAGTGGCTGGTGGTGATGCTTGGGGAGGGAGTTTCTGAGCTGGTGCACGATGGCTGCGTGTTCGAAATCACCACATGCAGGGAATTGGGGGTCGCGAGAGACATCCGGGGCTGTACGACATCAGGCAAGTGCAGGGTCCATGTGTGGGAATCCAGAGTGTGGATATCCAGAATGAGCTCAGGAGCATCCAGAATCAGCCATCACCACAATGAAGTGGGAGGCGCCGTGCTGAGTAGGGTTAGGGACTGCCTGAGGGGGGTCTGGGAAATGCAACCATAGGGTTATACGTGATTGCAGAGGAAGGAGAACCATGTGTCCCTCTGGGAGGCTTGTGAAACCAGATGAGGATGATCTGAGGAGCCCTAGACCGAGGCCAGTAGCAAACCCAGTTCAGCTCTGGGATGCAGGTTCTTTGAGGCACTGTGTTCCCATCCTGGTCCCTGGAGGGCGTTGTCCATGGCTGTGGAGGAACACAAGTTCTCAAGGGAGAGTGGGCAATGATGAAAAGATAGCCAGGCTCTGGTTGCATCGTACAAGAAGGTCAAAAGTCGAGAGGAGGGAGATGGGTCCGGTCAGGGGTCCTGCACACTGTTTCGGGGACGCAAGTGCACATGGTGGGGAGCTCCCATCTGGGATTCTGGGTTGCCACACTGCCTACAAAACACACGGATCATGAAGATTCAGGCCCCACGTGTTAGGGAGAGTTGTGTGAACAGTGGCCTGGACACACATTCGACCAAACCCAGACAAACGAGCAAACGACCCCGTGTGACTTCATCCCATGAACACTACGGCATGACCTCACAGCTGGAACATCTAACTGGCGCCCCGAGATTGTCCCCAATAACTTCTTCAGATGTTCTCAGGACCTCCCCGCATCCCTGAGACAGGGTAGCTCCCACACATTTGGTTGGCGTGCAAGAACTGCCTGATTTCCTTTCTTGGCACGCATCCCATTCTTCCTGCTTTTTGACCGTAGGATCCACAAACCTTTAGTAGATGACGTCAACACGGTTTTATTCTTGTGATTCAGAAACCATCTGGTTTACTTTTAAATATAAGTAGATACAACAAAGAAAAGGACAATTATGTCAGCAAAGATGCAAGTGTAGAGTGCAATGGAACACGGAGAATCCCTGTTTATAGACACAGAGAAGGAAAACACCAAATCCCATACTCCATGGAAGGTGGCATCCCATAGGTGGACGAGATCCTGTAGGCATCCCCTGGTTTTTCAACTAAACTGAATACCGCGTTGGATAGAAACTCAGACACGTTGGACGTGCTCGTTGACAGAACACGGAACCAGGTCTTTGTGCGATGAAACTGGACATGCTCGTTGACAGAACACAGAACCAGGTCTTTGTGCGATGAAACTCTACCTCAGAAACGTGGCAGAGACGTGAATTCCCACCTGCTGGGACCAGCTTCCCCCAAATGCCATGGGCAACCACCCGTGGAAAGCATTCTCAGGCTCCTCAAAGTCACGTGTATCAGTTGGCCCCAAAGCGTCCATACCCTTCCTGGTATCATTGTATAAATCGCTTTAATGGCTGTGAAAACAGGGTCTCGAATTTGAGGTCAAGAGTTTATGGTGATGCAAATCAGAGGCGGATTCTGCACATGGTATGATTACCACGTTTGTCATCCACCAAAAAGGAAAAAAGGAGTCTGGGTCACATGGTCTGTGCATCCGTCCATATAGGGCATTTACGCATGTGCGTGCACAGAGCGAGAATTTTCCCAGGCTCAGAGTCTACAATCGACGCATCTCGTAATTTACCTTTAAAGCTGCAAAGTTCTCTGCTTTCTCCGAAGAGGAGAAACATGATGTTAGACCAAGTGGAATAAATAGCAAATTGTCACCCAAGACCTCCGCATTCAGCTTCTCCTGACCATACCGTTTTCTCATTGTTGGAGAATATTTGAATTCTCATGTCATGATTGGCCGCGTTTAACTCCGTTTCCACGCGTTAGGAGGAAATGTGGACGATCATCTGCAGGCGACTTCTTGATTTAAGCAGTGTGCACGGGCGCGAAGCTTTTCTATTTTGCTAGATGAGGTCTGCAGACCAACCACGTATGGGTGTGCTCGTCTTCAGGATGTGCTCCGTCGTGACTCTTTACATTAACTGTCCTCTGCCCGTCAGCTCCTACCACCGTCTGTTAAAATGTTCTTGCATAACTGCTTCTGAAATAGCCCGATGCTGGCTCTGCCATCTGTGGGCGTAAGCCTACCTTCACGATGCAGGACGTGTGAGAAACGGACTCAGAGAATATGCCCAGGCAGACGTCTTCGTACGTCTACAGAACGCAATTCCAGACAAGGAGCTAGACGAGCCCAGAATCGGCAACAATGATAATTGGGCTGAAGAGATACAGTAACTCTGTGAGCGACGTATACAGAGAAACAAGTTAGCTCAACCTCATGCATCTCCTTCTTACCTTTTGTTGTAAGACAGTAACTTATTCCTTTTTCCACTTTTTCCCCATTTGATGATGGTTCCTGGCCTCCCACTAGATTTCCAAGACTTTCCGAGATAAGGGAACCGGTTTTGTCCCACGGGGTCTTGAAGACGCACGTTTCCCTGACGAAAAGGCCCCAGTTGGACACATAAATAGATGGTCGAGACTCTGACTGGCATCAGAGCAGAAATACCAAAGTTCCAGCCCAGAACTGTAACCCCGTACGGTTCTAACGGAGTATCACGTAGCCGGCTTCCTAGATTTAATTTGGTTGAGATAATTGATAAGGGCGTTCAGAGGCGACTCACACCCTCAGGGGAGGTCAAATGATTTTCTCACGGCCGTCGGAAATTTTCAAACCGGTTGATGAACCGCGTTCAGGCAGCCGAAGACACAGCCCATTTCATTCCGTATCGGCCGTTTTCTTGTGTTTCCCCAGACGCCGTGAGGCCTTTCTCGTGCGTTGGTTTTATTAAATGCTTTCATGGCAGTTAATCCATAATAGAATTTATGATGTTTAATAGAAAGGGTATGTGTAGCATATCCTTAAGCCTGGTGAAGGACGGGGACATAGATACTCGACCGCTTCCTTCCAAACCGTGGTCTGCTCCAAGCCTGCTTCCCTGTCCGCCGCTCTCCATCGACCACAGGCGGAGAAACTGACTCCCCACTGGTTCTGACCCTTGAAGACGACTGAAATACCTCTGCAAACAGAGAAATAGGAAATACATCTATCGAAAAAAAAATCTCATGAAACCCCAAATTATTAGTGGTCCAGAAGGCATGGACGCCCGCCTGTTGGCCTCTTACTAAATTCTGAGTATCCTGTAGGTGTTCTAATGCAGTCCCATGTCCACCCAGCGGACTGGGTGTCATTGTTACCCATTTCAGAGATGAAGAAACTGAGGCTCTGGGAGTTTGTACATATAGACATGAATACTGATTTCAGTGATTTTCTGAATCACATTGAAAGCAGCAGGAAAAACCAGGGTTTAAAAAAAAAAGGACTTTTCTAGAGGCATTTCCCATTTGTAAAGACAAGTTGCCGCTTTTCCTTTAATAGGTCCGTTGCAGAGGGTGGTTTTGGCAACCATGCAGGGTGTCGTAATTGTGAGCAGCCCGCATATCCAGCATCCTTTATTCAGCCATACATGCCTCGGAGATGGTGCGGGCTCCGTTCCAGACCACCACAATGCAGCAGACATAACAGCAAAGCCAGTCAGAGCAGTGTTTTGGTTTCCCCAAGTTACATAGTCCACGAAGGGTACAGTAGCATCATGTCTCCAAAAAATACACGGGACATCACTTAATGAAAAAATGTCATTGCTTAAAAAAAAAAAATGGTAACCATCATCCAGGCTTTTTAGCAAGTGATCAGACATGAACACCACAAATACAGTAGTGAAAAACTGTGAAATATTGTGAGAATTCCCCCAATGTGATACAGAGACCCAAAGTGAGCAGTTGGTGTTAGAAAAGTGAGCCCAGGGTGCCTGTGTGGCTCAGTGGGTTAAGCCTCTGCCTTTGGTTCAGGTCATGATCTCAGGGTCCTGGGATTGAGTCCCACGTCAGGCTCCCTGTTCTGCAGGGAACTTGCTTCCTCCTCTCTCTCTGCCTGCCTCTCTGCCTACTTGTGATCTCTGTCAAATAAATAAAATCTTAAAAAAAAAGAAAGAAGAGTGAGCCCATACATTAATTTGACGCAGCTTGTAAAACAAACAAAAAAAATAAACCACATTAGCAGCATAAGACGAACTATCCTGAATGAAGTTTGTCCCGGGAAACAGAGCTATGCTATTTAGGGAAAGTTTATGCTTTGAAACACTCCTAGGTCCCAAGCAGGAGCATTTAAAAATAGCAGCAAAAGAGATTGTTTTCTCTGTTGGAACCATTCGCTTCTACTGGTGTATGGAGGGACGATGAATGAGTCAATTTAATTGATAAATATCTAAATGGTCATAGGTTACTTTTGTCACGTTCACGACAGCTAATCTCATCTGAGATTTTGTCTTGGGCTAATTGTATGTGCGAGAGACGAAAAGTGGGAGTCAGCCAGATAACTTTGAAGTGACATTATTCGGAGAGACATGGAAAATGTAAAATACTGTCTTAGAACAACAGAGGAAACAAAATTGTGTGACATAAGGTGACTATTTGCTGCCCAACTGCCTTACCTCCTCTACCCTCAGTAACAATATAGTATTTTTGATTAATGCAACTATCTTCTATGCTATTCTGCTTAAAACACCTGATTAAACTTTCCTGTACTGTCTTCTAGATGGCCCCATAAACTCTTACGGAAAATATTTCACTGAAAAAGAAGCAGACTATTACACTATTAAAAACAAAACAAAATCAGATGATTTAGCAGGCGTTCCTGTAGCAAGCGTGCCGAGACTTCCAGGATGCTCGGCAAACCCCATCAGGTACCAACTTTTCATGATTATTTTGAAGTGTTTGGAGCCATTTTCTTCAATGTCTTGCCATCGTGGTTATATGCATTGATCCTGTCCCCAGAGTTTCTGTGCATATGTTTTCACTCCCTTGTCCCTTCTATTAAATGAGCATTTACAGGGGCACCTGGGTGGCTCAGTGGGTTAAAGCCTCTGCCTTCCACTCGGGTCATGATCTCAGGGTCCTGGGATCGAGCTCTGCATCGGGCTCTCTGCTCAGCGGGAAGCCTGCTTCCCCCTCTCTCTCTGCCTGCCTCTCTGCTTACTTGTGATCTCTGTCAAATAAATAAAATCTTAAAAAACAAAAAATGAGCATTTATAAATCACTACCTCCCGCAGCAGAATAAACCCAAACTCGACTGCTTTGCCTACGTCCTTGAGAGGTCTTCATGAACACATACACCTGCTTCTCCAACACTGTATGTATCACCACTCCTGACCCTGTGCCCAGTTCCCTTTCTGTTCATTAAAATGTCTAATCTAGAAGATATCTTAACGATGTAAAATTTTAAAATCTAAAAATGCCCCCTTGGCGAGCAGCTTGGTGATGAGACACGTTGTTATACATTTTCCAAAGCATCTAAGAAGCAAAATAGAAATCAATGAACTGTTTTCCACACTTCCCAGAGGTAACCATTTACTAGCAGTTGCTACATAGTTACGTGTGTGTTTTCTCTAGGTTTATGTATTGAGAGAGTGAGCGAGCATGGGAGGGAGGTAGAGGGGAGGGGAAAGAGTGACTCTCAGGCAGGCTCTGTGCACAGCTCAGTCCCAGGACCCCGAGATCCTGACCTGAGCTAAAACCAGGAGTCGGATGCTCAATGAGCTCACCTACCGAGGGCCTCTATATGTGTGCATTATGATTTATTGTTATTGTTAAAGATTTTCTTTATTTGAGACAGAGCATGAGTGGGAGGGGGAGCTAAGGGAAAGAGAGAGGCAGAGTCCCCGCTGAGGAGAGAGACCCCAACCCGGGACTCGATCCCAGGACCCCAGGATCATGACCTGAGCCAAAGGCAGACGCTTAACGACGGAGCCTCGCAGGTGCCCCTGGGCATTTTTATCAACTGAGTGAGCACAGATTCCCCTGTAACGGCAGAATTCTGTTGACCATCATCTTCCATTTCACATTTTCACTCAATGACAGGGTACGCTTGGACCTGGTTCAACGTTCTTATCTGTTGTAAAACATTCCATGGGACTCATAGCAACCGTCTGCCCCATCCTTCATAAAACATGGATTTCTTTTGCAATATTTTCTCCTAAAACCACTGCGAGAATGACCGTCCCCAAGCGTCTTCCTTACACAGGCATGGGAACGGATGTAGCCGTTACACTTAGGACGTGAAATTTCCGGGTAAGGAGATGTGCCTTCCTGCCACTGAGGACATCCACATTGCTTTCCCAAGTGCTGGTACACACCGTCATTGTGTGTGCACACACTTGCATGCACTGGTCCTGCAGGGCTGACCCTCCCTGGCAGTGCAGACTAGTCATATACACTTGCTGTCCTGTCCCTAAAACCTGCCATTTCTCCCAGGAGCCTTGGTTGTCCTTTTTATTGCACAGGGTGGCATTGGAAACCAAGCTCTGGGCAGCGTGTTATTTCTTTAGGGTTCCCTCAGCTGAGGGAGCAAGTCAATGTGTGTACCATCTTGTGTGTGCAGCCATGTGTCCCTATTTCTGTATGTCCTGATGTGGGAGTTCCCACTGCTGTCTCCAGCTGTAACCCATTACTCCTGGGATCTTTCCAGCACCTGCGTGGCTTCTCCGCTGACTCCCACTCCAGCAGTGACTAAAACTGGCCCTTGACCAACCGTCTGCTATGTGTGTACGTAACCGTTGCATCCTGGGATATGTGTGTATCCGCTCAGATAGGGTTCATGTCCTATCTCCCCCTGACATCTTTGGCATCTCAGAGGTTGGGTAGGAAGGAATTTTTCTCTTACACAGAGGAGTAAACTGGGTATGGGGAGGTGTGGGATGCAATGGTGGCTGATCCTACACGTAGATCAAAGGAGGCTTCCTACTAATAGCAGCCTATTCTTAGGGCTGGGCCGTTAAAGAGGGGAGGTATGCTAGCTTGGAATGATGATGGACCAGAATCATGGCTATGGGAAGGACAAAGACTTTATACCAAAGTTTAACAAGCATTTTGTTTCCATCAATGACTGGGGAAAACAATTCAGATAATCATTTGAGACAATAGGAATTTGGAGCGTCTCTATGTGACCTTTGTCCTACGTAGAAAAGAGGGAATCTGAGTATTAAGTCCTATGAAGGATGTTAATCACTTTCCAGGATAACAAGGAAATTCAGGTAAAAGTCACCACCGTTCCTTTCTAGAGTTGCCTAGAAGTTTTGCAGCATTTTGATGTCATTTGAGGGATGAGGATTCAAAAATTTTGTTGGGAAGGGTAAACAAACACAGACTTTGTAGCTCTTAAATCCCATTAAAACAACAGTAGCAAGAAAACTTGACTTGAAAGCCACTTCTCTATCCTCATTTCCCCTTCCCACCCACACTTTGTTGAAATCCTAAGGACAAAGTCATCTAAATGTCAAGACCACAGTTGCTCAAGGAGGGTCTGCTGTGTCGCCAAACCACATGTGTAGATGGAACAGGCAGGAGCAAAATGTTTGCAAGGACAGTTGTGGTCACCAGTTTCTGGCCTCCCTCTTTTCCGAACCAGATGTGGAAGTTCATAAACTCTGGTTTCCCAGCATCATCACCAAAGATCAATTAATCAGTGATCACCTAGTATAATATGTCCGTGGAGCTCTATTTTTTTCCCTCCATAATTCTTCCATCCAAATAATTCTCCACAAATAAATTAAGGAGGGTGGAAAATCTCCTTCAAATACCGGGGAGTAGGAATCATAGTTCCTGTGATTCTCAATGCACTTAAATCTTGGCAGTTGAGGTCTGAAGATGGTTGTGGAAAATATACACAGGCAGTCATTGACACAGCTGGGATGTACGTGAAAGCAATCGCTTAGTATGGGGGGAAAAAATGGCCAAAGCACAATTCTTTAAGTATGGGGTTTTTGAAACAATGCATTAAATTCATAGTGTATTTTCAGCTTTCATGTATCAAAATGTTGGTATAATTTTATTGATCTAAAATATCAAACTACCTTGGAAAAATGAATTATTTAGGTTATATGTTTTGATTTTCCTTGCTTGTGAAAATGGGTTTTATCTGAGTTTTTCTATCACATCTCAGAATTACAATAATTTTGTCTTTAAAGGAAAATAATCTTTATACCATAAAATAACAGATGGATAACCAAGGCATGTGGTAGTCTGTCTCAGGCTTCTTTCAGAAAATGAGTAAAATTACTGAAAATTGTCCTGTAATATGTAGCCTAGACTTGGGCTGAAAAAGGCAATACGTTATTCTTCCTCTACTGAATTTATGGTCTGAAACTTCCAGTAAAGCCATAGGGGCTGCATTTCTACACAATAAAAAACTGCAACAAAAAATAATAATGCTTGAGACTATATTGGATGAAACCATGCAAATAAAATTATATAAGCTGAAGTAGTATGATTGGCAGGCACTGTAGAAGGGCTGTCCAAAATCTAGTCTCCAGCCATTTTTACTTCCTTTATGAAAGAAACTACTGCAAACACTGTCTTCCCTGACTTACAGCCATGTTACAAAGTTTTGTTTAAAGAGGTGTAGTAGAAAGTCCTGGGAGGGTCCCTGTAGGAAAAAGGCCTTGAACTTCTGCCCCTTCCCTTTCACCTGAAAATGCTTAATCGCTGGATATCCTACATCTCAGATGCATGTGTATAGATAGAAAAAGTATGCTGTGTAAATAGAGATAAGCTATATACGTCTCTGTACATGCAAGGATATATACACATTGTTACTGGTTTTGGTTCAACAAAATTGAGTCAAAGATAGATGGATTTGAAATACTTTCATGCTCCACTTCATTCCTTTCTGTAATGTTTTACCGTTGCGCTCCCTCATCCATTTATTCAACGATGTCTGTGCCTGTGTTATTTCTGTCTTCAAGCCTTTTGAGCCTGGTAATGACTCAAAGTCATGGACCAAAGCTTCCCTGGGTGCTTTGCAGGTGACTGTCTTGTGAAGACACAGTGCATCTTACTCTGTGTCCAGGAATGGAACCCAGAGACCACCACCACCAACTGGAAGAGGGACAGGGACACAATAGGATGATCCTGGTGGAGCCTAGGTAAGCACAGTCTCTTGGATCATCTCCTCGCTCAAGAGCTGTTTGGGGATTTCTTTTCTCAACAGCACATCATTGAAATTTGCACTTACATCCAAAACATTGTTTGGCCTTTTCCTAATAATTTTGCTTTAGGATAATCTTAACTCTTCTGCGAGTCTTTTATTTGCAAGCATAACCTCTTTCTGCCCTCAGTGAGAAGGCAGAAAGGCAGTCCCATCTATTGTACAGATGGAAAGGGTGTTCCAGAAACTTGGGCTCTTTGTCTTCTACTCCGCCTTCTCTCCCATGATGGAAAAATCCAGAGCCTTCCTCTCAAAACTGATTGCCATGCAGGGAACAGCATTGTTGCCTAGGTTCAGAAGGATCTTGATTTACCTTGTAATGAACTGTGGAAATCTGTCTTCTAGAGAATACCCAATCTTAGATCATGTGTTTTATTATTATTTTGTGTTCATTCTCTGATTCATCATTTCTATTTTGGTTTGCACTCACTTCTCTTAATCTGGACTTACCCTTTCTCATATTTACCTCTCCAAAGTCCCACGTGATCTATCTTCACACATTTAATTTAACATTATAAGAGTTGTTCATCACTCCTTTTGAAACACTTCTATTTCCCTATATTCCATAACTTTTAGACTCATTTCTTGTCCATGTATATCTTTGAGATGTAAACTGTGGGGATAATACAGTTGGTAGAACTACGTGTTTTCTGTCACCTTCCAGGAGTGTCTAGCTTTTTATATAATTCTAGCTATTGAAATTCACTGTCTTTTAAAAAAATAGATTGAGAATCAGTTGAAACAGCTTGTGACTGAAATCCAAGTGATGTTTAATAATGTAAGAGTATCATGTATTCTTATTTCTGTGTGAACACTCCTTAGAGTGTATAGGCTTTTTTGTGTGGTGTCTAGAAAATTTACCTGGATATGTTGAAGCGTCTAGAAGAAATGGATACATTCCTAGAAACATAGAATCTTCTGAAACAATCTGGAAAATATAGAAAATTTGAACATATATCAATATATCAGTAATCAGAAAACTCCCAAACAAAAATCCAGGACCCCATGGCTTCACACATGAAGTCTAAAGAAGGAGAAGGAAAATTCCCAGACACATTCTACATCTACAAGGGTACCCTGATACCAAAACTAGACAAGGACACGGCGACAAAAAAAAAAACAAAAAACAAAACAAAAAAAAAAACACAATCCACAAAACAAAACAGAAAAACCCAGGCCAATATCCCTGATGAACATAGATGCAAAAATCTTCAACAAAATGCTAGCAAACCACATTCAATACATTCAAAGAATCATTCACCACAATCAAGTGGGATGTATTCTGGGGACGCAAGATGGTTCAATAAACAAAATGAAGGATAAGAATCATACGGTTTTCTCAATAGATCCAAAAAGCATTTGACAAAAATCAACATTTGTTCATGATAAAAACTAAATGGCTTAGAGGGAACAAATCTCAGTAAAGGCCATGTGACAGATCCAAAGGTAATATCGTGTACTCAGTGGTGAAAATCAGAGTTTTTTTCCTTTAAGATCAAGAGCAAGAAAGGGAACCCTCATACACTGTTGGTGGGAATGCAAGTTGGTGCAGCCAGTTTGGAAAACAGCATGGAGGTTCATCAAAAAAAATAAAAATAGAGCTTCCCTATGACCCTGCAATTGCACTACTAGATATTTACTGCAAAGATACAGATGTAGTGAAAAGAAGGGCCATCTGTACCCCAGTGTTCATAGCAGCAATGGCCACAGTTGCCAAACTGTGGAGAGAACCAAGATGCCCTTTAACGGATGAATGGATAAGGAAGATGTGGTCCATATACACGATGGAGTTCTGCCTCCATCAGAAAGGATGAATACCCAACTTTTGTAGCAACATGGATGGGACTGTAAGAGATTATGCTGAGTGAAATAAGTCAAGCAGAGAGAGTCAAGTATCATATGGTCTCACTTATTTGTGGAGCATAACAAAGAACATGGAGGACATGGGGAGATGGAGAGGAGAAGGGAGTTGAGGGAAATTGGAAGGGGAGGTGAACCATGAGAGACTGTGGACTCTGAAAAACAATCTGAGGGTTTTGAAGGGGTGGGGTGTGGGAGGTTGGGTAAGCCTGGTGATGGGTATTGTGGAGGGTATGTATTGCATGGAGCACTGGGTGTGGTGCATAAGCAATGAATTCTGTTACACTGAAAATAAATTAATAAAAAAAAAAGAAAAAAAAAGAAGACAAGATGTCTACTCTCTCCACTTTTATTTAATATAGTACTGGAAGTCCTAGCACAACAGTCAGGCAAGGAATTCCAAATTGGTAAAGAAGTGATATGTCACTATTCACATATGACATACTATCCATAGAGAATCCTAGATACTCTACCAAAAAACTATTACAATAAATATACAAAAATTTGTTGTGTTTCTCTATAGTAATAATGAAGTACAGAGACATTTATGATTTAAGTAAAGTGAAATTTACAATTGCACAAGAATAAAATGCTTAGGAATAAACCAAGATGGTGGACGGACCTTATACTTGAAAAGTACAAGACATTGACGAAGGAAATTGAAGATGACACAAACTGAAGACATTTGGACAATGGATGACACATACAGAAGATATTCCATGTTCATGGATTGGAAACTTTAAAATGTCCGTACTACCCAAAGCAATCTAGATTCGGTGCATGCCCTATCAAAGCCAACGTCATTTTTCACAGAAGTAGAGTAATCATAAACTTTGTATGGAATCACAAAAGACCCCAAATAGCCAAAGTGGTTTTGAGAAAGAACGAAGCTGTGTGTGTGCCACTCCCAGATTTCAGGATACACTAGAAAGCTATAATAATCAAAATAATATGGTACTGGAACAGAAATTGACCTATAAATAGAAGAGAGTCCATATATAAATCCATGGTTATACGATCCATTAGTCTGTGACAAAGGAGGCAAGAATATGCATTGGAGAAAAGTTTCCTCAGCAAATGCTGCTGGAAAAACTGGCCAGCAACATGCAAAAGAATAAAACTGGACCACTTTCTTATACCATACAGAAACTCAAAATGGATTAAGGACCTCAATGTGGGACATAAAATCATAAACATCCTGGCAGTGAGGTGTCTGAAATTGGCTGTAGCTATGTTTTCTAGATGCGTCCCTTAGACAAGGCAAACAAAGGAAAAATAAACTATTGGGAGACACCAAAATAAAAAGCTTTTGCACAACTAAGGAAACCACCAACAAACCAAAAAGACAAGCTACTGAATGGGAGAAGACATTTATAAGTGATATACCTGATAAGAGATGAATATTCAAAATACATACATTCATACAATACTAAAAAAGATCCAATTAAAAATGAGAAGACTTTGGGGCGCCTGGGTGACTCAGTGGGTTAAAGTCTCTGCCTTCAGCTCGGGTCATGATCCCAGGGTCCTGGGATCAAGCCCCACATCGGGCTCTCTACTCTGTGGAGGGCCTGCTTCCTCCTCTCTCTCTCTGCCTGCCTCCCTGCCTACTTGTGATCTCTCTCTGTGTCAAATAAATAAGTAAAATCTTTTTAAAAAAATGAGAAGACTTAAACAGATATTTCTCCAAATAAAATATACAAATGGCCAATGTGAAAAGATGTTAAACATTTCTTATCATCAGGGAAATGCAAATGAAAACCACAAAGAGAGATCACATCACAGCTGCCATAATGGCTAAAATCACCAGTGCTAGAAACGAGAGATGTTGGTGAGGATGTGGAAAAAGGGGAACCCTCTTACGGTGTTGGTGGGAATGCCAACTGGTGCAGCCATTCTGGAAAACAGTATAGTGTTCCCTTGAAAAGTTAAAAATGAAAATATCATGTGACCTATGTAATTCCACTATGTATCCAATAGTGACCCAACCCACTATTGGATATTTATGCAACAAAGACAAAAGCACCAATTTCAGAAGATACAGTCACCCCTGTGTGGATTACAAACATTTACAATCACTACAACCAAACTATGGAAACAATCCAAGTGTTCATCCATAGATGAATGGATAAATAAGACAGCTACACACACTCATAATGGAACATTACTCAAGCATTAAAAAAAAAATCTTGCTCTTTGCTCTAACCTCCGTGTTTCTAGATAGTACAATGTTAAGTGAAATGAGAAAGATACCCTAGAATTTCACTGAAACTAAAACCCAAAACAATTGTATAAGCAAAAGGCAAAACTAGACCTGTAAATACAGAGGCCTGATGATTGCCAGAGGGAAGGTGGTTGGGGGGCGGGGGATGAGTAATACAGGCTTTCAGTTATGGAATGAGTAAGTCACAGAATACAAGCTATAGCATAAGGCAACCTGGGCAGCTCAGTTAAGTATCTGCCTTCAGCTCAGGTCATGATCCTGGGGTCCCCAATCAAATCCCGTATTGGGCTCCCTGCTCAGCAGGGAGTCTGCTGCTCCCTCCTCCACTCTCTCTCCAATAAATAAAATCTTTTTTTTTTTTTAAAGGTACAGTCTGTAGGGAATATTGTTAGTGAGTGTCCTATGGTGGCAGATGGTAGATAGACCTGTGATGCCCATGGCATAACATACAGGCTATGCTGTACACCCGAAACTAATCTGTGTTGACTATACTTCTGTTATAGAGTTTCACATAACTATAAAGCACGCAACACTGTTGTAACATCATCTTCTTGACTAGAAGCCTTACCAGTAATCTCCCATGAACATGTTTTGTATTTTATATGTAGTGTACTCTTAAAATAAGCTAGAGAAAGGATGTTGAGAAAATACATTTACAGTACTCTATCAAAAAACATCCTTGGGGCGACTGGGTGGCTCAGTGGATTAAGCCACTGCCTTCGGCTCAGGTCATGATCTCAGGGTCCTGGGATCGAGCCCCGCATCGGGCTCTCTGCTCTGCAGGGAGTCTGCTTCCTCCTCTCTCTCTGCCTGCCTCTCTGCCTACTTGTGATTTCTCTCTCTGTCAAATAAATAAATTAAAAAAAAAAATCCTTGTATAATGGGACCTGGCTTGCTCCAGGATTGATTGGGTTCTGTTCTAAACTTCTAAGAATTGCACAAATTCAGTGCTATTGGAAATACTTGTCTCAGTCTTTATTCATCTTCTAAACTTCCTATGGCTTAAGTAGTAAACTGCTTGATTTATCCAAAGTGAAATCCATAATTCGTATCTCTTTACAAAGAGCATTTATGCTTTTTGTAATGTCAAAAACAACTCTGGTAATTTTGTCTACTTAATGATTGAAGAAGCTGAGACCCAGTCATGTTTAAGTTAAAAAACCCTAGGGGTGACATTAACGACTTGAGAGGATACCACAAGTTTTGTATTAGGTATTTTATTTATTGTTTTAGAAATTTTTATTTGTACATCTGAGAAAGTGTGAGTGCATGAGCAGGCAGAGGGGTAGAGGAAGGGGAAGAAGTAGGCTCCCCAATGAGCAGGGAGCCCAATGTGTGCCTCAGTCCTGGGATTCCAGGATCCTGACCTGAACCCAAGGCAGACGCTTAGCCTACTGAGCCACCCAGGGATCCCATATTGGGCTCCTTCATAAGGCTATTGTTTCAGGTTTGTTTCAACATAAAACGTTGCTTAGCAGGTGAGAACAAGAGCACGTCTCGAACCACTTAACCGTTTGACATAAAGATACAAATTGCTGTCGTGACTAGAAAGTAAACCAGAATCCCGAAATTACATGAGGCAGATCTATTTACAGATACAGGTAAATATCACTGGGACATTTGTGTATGTATAGGGCCTTCATACATCAACGGAAGCTTGATATAGCATCTGAGTCACGTCACGTGACATTTAACTTCCCTATGTAACATTTTTGTCACATTTGCATGATGATGAAGGAGGTGTCGTCCGTTAATTCTGTAATTTAGAGCTAGATTTCCAATGTTTTCTTCTGTACATCTCAGTGCATTTCTCATCAGTATTAGTCGTTTCTTTAATTAAATGACATGGTTTACTCTGTGTGAGCAGTGAGTTATAAGAATTACATTGGTCGCCGAACCTTCAGAGTGAGAAGAGCTATACCCTGCCACGGGACAAAAAACAGGAGTATGGAGAGAGCAACAGGGAGGAGTATTTTGAGATTGAAATGTCCCTTCTGTCTCCATTGTAAAGCTGTTACAAGAAGGTGTTTATTAACCTTTGCATATTTTCCTGGATAATAGAAATAAGAGTATTAACTATCTGGGGTATCATTCATAACCCACAATCATGGGACCTCCATAATTGGGAAATGCCCAGAGTTCAAATCACACACAAATCAAATCACACACAAAAAGTTTTCTGTTGAATTCAGTTCAAGAAGATTTTATGTGGTCTATATTCCATATTCTGTGCCTAAAACTGCCCTAATCACTAAAAGATAAATGAATTTTTCACCTTCATGAATTGACCCATCCCTGGATCTCACTCTAATGATTAGAACAGCACCTGTTAAATCTTCAAGAGGTCGTCACTGAAATAAAGGTAAACTAAAGCACTGACAGGTTTTCTTTTTTTAATAGACGATCTTACAAGGTTAGCTGAACACTGGTCAATGGTCTCCCTACATAATGATTCCTTAAGTATTGTAAAGGCTTCTTTGAAGTATAATTAAAATGAACCAACCTGCACTGTTAAATGTTTGGTCTCAAAATAGATTATTTTTACAACATGTACAAATTCAGTCTTGATGACAATAATAAACCCGAGTACACCGATTTTAAAAATGTATCAAGAATCGCAGAAACCTAAGGGGAAACCTTATAAATGATGTATTCTGACACCAGCTTAGAAATCCAGTTATATGTAATATCTGTCCCAGCTGTGTATTGCAGTGCTGGGTTGAGATCCTGTGAAATTCAGGATCTCTCAGAAAAGAGTGTGGCCAAATAGCTTATTCCAGACCAATATCACTTATCAGCATAGACGTACCATTAACATACACAAAGGTCGACTGCATAAGATACGCGTCATGATCCATCCGGGTTCACTGTAGGAAAGCATAATATCCTCAAATGCTAGAATATTTTATATAATTCTCCATTAGTAAATGGTCATCTGAATGGATACTTTTATCATCAAAGGCAAAAAAAAAAATCAATTAAATTCTACAAATGTTCATGAACAGATCCTCCCAGGAGACTAAGGGGCTTTCTGAAGAAGGGAAAGGAATCATGGGAAAACCTACAGTAAATAATAGACCCATGATACTTCAGAAAGGAAAAATCCTGATTCCTTCTCTCATTGCCTCTGCTCTATATTCTGCCAGTTAGAAAAGGAAAGATAAGTTTTACGAATTGAATGGAGGGAAAATTGACATATGAGTGATGTGGTACTACACAGAAAACCTACAGGAGTCTACAGATAGCTGGTCAAAGCCATAGATACAATATCAATTTATAAATGTCCGTTTCCTTCTGTGAAATGGTAATAATCCTTTAGAAAATGTGGGCAAGCATGTAATTTATAGTGGCAACATCAAAGCTATTTCCTTGTCATAGTATCTATAGGACTGTAAATAAGGATGCCAGTTCTCTCCTAATAAGCCCACTGACTCAATAAAATCCACATTTATCATTAAATAGACTGTGTTCAAATTATACTTGTAAACTTCAGAACTTAAGGCCACATATCAAAACTCTGGGACCTTTGAGACAGGGTTATGAAATACATCAAAAACTAAGACAAAAGTTAAAAAGTTTCATTCAACTAAAAGTTCTGTCCTTTCAGTGCTAAAGACAGTTAAATGAAGCATCTAATTAGGATAATTTTCCATCTATTTAACTGGCAACTATAAAAACATAATACACACATGTATGCATACACCACAGTATATAAATGGGCAAAATTATAAATGCGGTAGTTCAGAGGTAATTATTTAGAAGTCAAATGAAAGGTTTTTAAGTTCAAGCATAAAATAGAAATAAAATAGAAAATTCATTAACCATTTAAAGAGACATCCTATCTTACCCATAAAATTGGCCAAAACCATGTACTTAAAATAGGGAAGATCAGGCTCTAAGTCCCTGTAAACTCTGTCTACATCTGGTTCGATCATGCACTGCCATTGCGCTTTGAGAATTCAGGTTGGAATTACTGCACAAAATCCAGTGTGAGAATTACTCACGAACCAACAGTTCTGCTTGAATGCATATGGCATAGCTGTAGGGTGTATGGAGGTGTATGGAGACCATGAGGCAGGTACAGGGGACTTCATAGCAGCTTTTCTAAGAGCAAAATCCTGGAACACACATCCATCTAGCAAAAGTGGAACAGAGAGTTCTGGTGCACGGTGGTGATGTAGGAAGACCCTGACCTCACCACCTCATGGACACAGCAAATCTATACCTATTTATCAAGGAGTTCCCCCTAAAGACTTGAGATCACAAAGAATGCCAAGGGAGATAGACACACGGTAAGGAAGGGAACCCCCATCCTGGTGTTGTGAACTGCACTGCAGAGGGACAGGATGGTGGGACCATGAACAGATTCATCTGGGGTCCAGAAAAAAACTCATGCTGCAGACAAGCAACCTGCTTGGCAAGGTTCTAGGCCTGGCTCTTTTACCAACAGTGGGACAACTGCTGGGAATCTTTCCAGGTTGGAGAGATTGGCAAGCAGCACACATTAGGTTCCCCGCTCCCACCTTCATAGTGTGGCCAAGAGCAGGTTCCAGACAACCCTATCCAGCCTGCCACCTCAGTGGGCCCAGGCCCCTGCTCTGTGGTAGCTCCAGCAGCCCCACCGGCTGGACCACAGGACGGTACACACCAGGACACCCCCAGTCAGTGCTCACGACAGCTTCAGCTGTCTCACCAAGGTGACACAGTTACATAGTTACAGTTACAGTTACATAGTTACATAGTTACAGTTACACAGTACCATAGAACACTCCACACCTGCACAACTTTGGCTCCAACGGCCCCATCAGGGCACCTGTGTGGACTATTCCAAGATGCCCCTCCTGCCCCACACCTGCCTTAGCCCCAGCTGCCCTACCAGGACATCTCCTGCACAGGATCCCCTGCATTCCCAGCTTGCACCCTCTTTAGCTGACCTGCTGAGATGCCCTCTGCACAGAGAGACTGGGGGCACCCTGTCTTGTACGCACTTCAGCTTTAGCTGTCCTATCAGGAAATCCTCTGTATGGAGAGACCTAGGACTGCCCCAGACTATGTCCTGCCAGGATACCCTCTGGGGGGGGGAGCCCCAGGATCCTCAACTCCTACCGACTTCAGCTTGAGTTTTCCTGCCAGGGAAGCCTCTGCATGGACAGCCTTAGGACTGCCCTGCAGCTATGCTGGCTCCGTATGTCCCACCAAGGTCAGTCTGGCACAGAGCTCCGCAGGACCTGTAGTCCATGCCAGCTCCAGCCGGCAAAAGTCACCAGACACACCGAGTCTAACAGGGGAGGAATGTACACAAGAGCATTTCTTCAAGCTTAGGAGAAGTAGCGTTTCCAACTAATTTACAGAAACCAGAGCAAGCACAACGAGGGGACAGAGGAATATGGTCTGAATGAAAAGACAAGACAAAACCTCAGAAAATGGCTGAAATGAAACACGTGGATTAGTGATCTTATAGAGAGTTTAAAGTAAGGATCAAGCTGTGCTCACCCAACTGGAGAGAAGAGTGGAGGACCTTAGTAAGGAACTTCAATGAACATCGAAAATATAAAAAAAAGAACAACAACAACAAAAAGCAACATTCACATTACAGGGATCTCTTCCTGTAAGGAAGCAGTAAGACTATCACTGTTTGCAGAGGACATGGTACTATAGGGAGAAAACCATAAGGATTCCACCAAAAGAAAAAACAAGAAGAAATGAATTCAGTAAAGCCGCAGGAAATTTGATATACAGGAATCAGTTACATTTCTATATACTAATGATGAAGTAGAAAAAGAGAAATAAGAAAACAGCCCCATTTACAACTGCACCACAAAAAAGTAAAATACCTAGGGATAAACTTTCCCCAAATGGTGAAAGGCCGGTACTTTGAAAATTATGAAACACAGATGAAAGAAATTGAACATGACACCAAGGGAAAGTATATCGTACTCATGGATTGGAAGAATATTGTTAAAATATTGCACAAAGCAATACACAGATTCAGTGTGGTCCCTATCCAAATACCAGTAGCATTTGCTAGAGAATTGGGACAAATAATTCTGAAAATATGAGCCAAAGAAATCTTGAGAAAGAGGAACCAAGGTAGAGAGATCACTGTCCCAGACATCAAAGTGTACGTCAAAGCTGCAGTCCTCAAAACAATATGGGACTGCCCAAAAACAAATACACAGATCAATGTAACAGAATAGTGAACCCAGAAATAAACCCACACCTTTATGGTTGATTAATCTACACCAAAGGAGGCAAGAGTATATAATGAGGAAAACACAGTCTCTTCAACAAATAGTGTTGGGATAACTGGACAGCAACATGCAGAAGAATGAACTCAGACCACTTTCTTACACCACACACAAAATAAACTCAAAATGGGTTAAAGGCCAAAATATGAGACCTGAAACCATAAAAACTGTAGAACAAAATAAAGGCAGTAATCTTTTTGACATCAGCGTTAGAAACATTATTCTAGATAGGTTTCCTCAGGCAAGGAAAACAAAAGCAATAATAAACTATGGGGACTCCACCAAAATAAAAACTTTTGCTCAGCAAAAGGAGACCATCAGCAAAATGAAAAAGCAACCTAAGTAATGGGAGAAGATATTTTTCAGATGCTGTTTTTGGTAAGGGCTTAATATCCAAAATATATTAATAAACTCTTAATGCCAAAAAATAAAAAAAAAAAAATAAAGCAAGTAAACTAATTAAAAATGGGCACAAGGCTTGAATAGAATTTTTTCCAAAGATGACCTACAGATCGTTGGCCAAGAGACCCTGGAAAAGATTCTCAACATTGTAATCATCAGGGAAATGCAAATCAGAACCACCATGAGATACCACTTCACACATCACAATGATTACTTTCTAAAGAAATTTGGCGGGAGTATGGGGGGAAAAAAAACAACATTGTACTGTTGGTGGGAATGTAAAACATGGTGGCCACTGTTAAAAAAAAAAAGAAAGAAATACTATATGGTCCAGTAATTCCACCACTGGGTATTTTCCCCAAAGAAAACAAAACACTTATTTGAAAAGATATAGGCACCCCTATGTTTATTGCTTTATTTATAATAGTCACCATACAGAAACAAGATGGCGGGTGGTGTGTGTGTGTTGATGGAGTATTGCTCAGCCACAAAGATGATGGGATCTTGCCATTTGTGATAACACGGATGGACCCAGAAGGTATTATGCTACGTGAAATAAGTCAGACATTTCCCCAAAGAAGACATAAAGATGATTTCACTTATTTGTGGGACTTTACAAATAAATGAACAAAAAGGAAAAACAAATTCATAAATTCAAAGAACTGGTGGTTGCCAGAGTGGAGGGGAATGGGAATTGGGTAAAATGGGTAGAGGGGAGTTGGAGGCACAGGCTTCCAGTTATGGAGTAAGTTATGGAGATGAAGGTACAACTTTAGATAGTAGCTGCACTTGTGGTGAGCTCAGAATATTCAAACTTGACTCAATATGATGTACACCTAAAACTCACGTAACAATGTGTGTTCAACTGCACTTCCATACAGAAAAAAATGTGCTGAAGTAGAATGGTTGTACAGTGGGCCATACTAACCCAAAGATACAGCAAAGAAGAATAATAAAACACCATGTGTATAAATCATCCTGGGTGAGTCTGAAAATACAATGTTAAAAACGAAAAGAGGACATATAAAATCTGGTTGTTTCATATACTTTTCAAAATCAATAGACACATCACAAAACGTTTCCTAACAATAGAAGACTGGAAAACCTAGCTCTCAATTCAGGACAGTGGTATCCCCTCATTATGGAAAATAATTTGGCTAAAATAATTCAGTGGGGAAGCCTGGAAAGATGTCAGAGTGGAAAATCCTAAATTCATCTCATCCCATGGATACACCTAGATGATAGCCACATCAGTGTGAGTAATTAGAAAACACCCCAAGCTCTGGCAGAGCAGGTGCTCCACAGTTAATTGTAGAGACGGTGTCACACTGAAAATGGTAGGAGGGGTAAGTACTTTGTCAAAACCAGACTTCTGGCAAGAATAACCACAAACAGGAGGGACACCAAAAGCACAGAGAAGGGAGAGAAGTAGACCACACACTAGGCACCCCAGTCATGGGTGACCAGCCCTGGGAATAGGAGTCCCCAGACATCTGGCTTTGAGAGCCAGTGGGACTTAACATCATGTTGTTACCATCAGTGGGGCTTAACTCTGGGTACTTTAAAAATCAGCAGGCTTGCTTCAGGGAGAACCAGGAGGGCAAAAGGAGAGTCCCTGTGCTTAAAAAGACAGCCGAACAAACAACCCCCCCCAGAGATACAACACAGAAACAGTCTGAAAATTGCCTGGGTATGTGGTAAGGAGATTGATTTACTCATCTCAAAATGCGTGCTTGAGGGGCAGGGAACGTTTAAGAGACTTCTCTAGGAACAAAAGAGCTGCTAGGTACTATTCTCCCACTCCCAGATCTCCAGGTAAACACACAAATACCTGTATAAACCATCCCACTGTCCACCTACCTTGCTAACACTGAGCACCCCACCCTTTCTGTTCTGTGAATCCAATCCATCCAATGTGCTCCATTCAGCAGATGGAGTGCTGGGCCAATTGGCTTGGGCCAGGTCTCATCCTGCAAGCAGCCACAGTAGTAACCAGGGACTAGTGCCTATTTTGCTACCACCAAGCAACTCACCCCTGTATTCTTCTGCAGATCTGCCCCAGGCAACTCTCCCCAACTAGGTTGGAGTCTCTCCAAAGCCATGCCTGACTTATTTCATTCTACAAGCAGCCCTAACTGGGGCTAGCAACACTGAAAAGTGACTCCTGCTCTGGGTAGAGAAGATAAACACACACACCAGTTCCACCCCAGCAGTAGACTGATTGCAGATACCTGATGTGACTGCTGGCTCTACATGCAATAGAAACCCCATGGAGGGCAGCACAAGGAGACAGCTCCTGTAGTTCCAGGTCACTACAACCCCAACAGAAGGACTGAAGACACACATGGACTCTGACTGAAGGTACCACACACCAACGAAAACCTCTCCAGACAATGCAGGCAGAGTGTCCTGTAGTCCTAGCAGAAGGACAGAGGGCCAGCAGGCGGTCTGACCAACTCAAGTCCAGAGTGACCTCAGGCACAACACAGGGGCCAAACCCTGCCCACAAAAGACAAAGAGGGCCATTGCAGCCAAGTGGACTGAATGGAAATTCATCTCAGCCACAGCAGGAGGGTGCATACAACAAACGTAGGAGAAGCTCCTAGACCGCCTGGGTCCGGTGAACAGGGGAATTATACTGCAGGGCACCACAGAGTCCCTTCTTCATAAGGCCACTATTTTCAAGAAGAGGAAATGGATTAGAAATGCTGACATTTCTAACACATAGAAGGAAGCGCAGAGACAAAATGGGCAGAGAACCATGTCCAAATGAAAGAAAGGGTAAAACCACAGCAAAAGAGCAGAATGAAATGGAGATTGGCAAAAACAACGTGCGTGAAAAAGAACTCAAAGTAAGGGTCATAAAGGTACTTACTGGACTTGAGAAAAGAATGGACGATCTCAGTGAGACCTTCAACAAAGAGAAAAATACAAAGAACTGATCACAGATGAAAAACTCAGACTGAAGTTAAAAGCACATGAGAGGGAATCAGTAGATTAAAGGAAGCAGAATAATGAAATAGCTACTTAGAAGACTACTGGAAAACACCACTTTAAATAACAAAAGGAAAAAAAATAAAAAACTGAGAATAAGTAAAGGAACTCAGTGACACCATCAGGCATAATAACTTGGGCATCATAGCGATCCCAGAAGAAGATAGAAAAGGGGGCAGAGGGTTTATTTGAAGACATAATAGCTGAAAACTCCCTAGTTCTGGGAAAGAATATAGACATCCAGACACAGGAGGCACAGAGAGCCCCCAACAAAATCAACCCAAGGATGTCCACATCAAGATACATAATAATTAAAATGGCAAAACTTAATGATAAAGAAAATTTTTAAAGCAGCAAGAAAGAAATATCAGTTATATACAAGGGAAACCCATAAGGATATCAGCTGATTCTTCAGCAGAAACTCTGTAGGCCATACAGGGCATGATATATTCAAAATGCTGAAAAGAAAAAAAAACAAAAAAACAAAACAAAAAACAACCCTGCAACTAAGAATATTAACCAGCAAGGCTATCATTCAGAATAGGAGAGGAAAATAGTTTGCCAGACAGTCAGAAGTTAAAAAGCAGTTCATTCTCAGTGAACCAGCCTTACAAAAAACATCAAAGGGACTTCTTTGAGTGGAAAGAAAAGGCCATAATCAGCTGTATGAAAACTAGGAAAAGTAAAAACTTCACAGCGATAAGTACAAACAAAAGTAGTTTTATCACTCATAAAACCAGCGTAGTGGTTAAAGCACAAAAGCAGTACAATGAATTATCTGTAAAAATGATTCATAGCCAAGGGATTTGCAAAAGTAAAATGATATAAAGTATGATATATACACAGAACATGTGGGGGATAGTAAAAATGTATCCTTTTAGAATAGATTCAATTTAGTTGATGAATAGATGCATCAACTTAGTATAGACTGTTACATGCATAATATATGTGTCAATGTAATGATAACCACAAATCAAAACCCTATAATAGATATCCAAAAAATAAAGACAAAGGGATCTAGGCATGGCACTAAAGAAAGCCATAAAACCACCAGAGACTAGAGAAGAACTGCAGAAACAATCACAAATTTTAAAAACTAGTGCATACAGGGGCGCCTGGGTGGCTCAATGGGTTAAAGACTCTGCCTTCGGCTCAGGTCATGATCTCAGGGTCCTGGGATCGAGCCCCACATCGGGCTCTCTGCTCCGCAGGGAGCCTGCTTCCTCCTCTCTCTCTGCCTGCCTCTCTGCCTGCTTGTGATTTCTCTCTGTAAAAAAAAAAAAAAAAAAAACAAACAAACAAAAAAAAACTAGTGCATATACACCTATCCATAATTACTTTCAATGTAAATAGACCAAATCCTCCAATCAAAACACAGGATGACAGAACAGATTAAAAAAGTAAGACCTCTCTATGTATTGCCTCCAAGACACTCATTTCAGACACATGAAGGTTGAAAGCGAAGGTATGGAAAAACAGTTTTGCAAACAGGAGTGAAAAGAAAGCTAGGATAGCAATACTTCTGTCAGAGAAAATGGACTTTAAGAAAAGACTATAACAAGAGACAAAGATGGATGCTACATAATTGTAAGTGGAGCAATCCAGTAAGCAAATATAACAATTGTAGGGATTTAGGCACACAACCTAGGTGTACCCAAACATGTAAAGCAACTATTAACAGACATAAAGGAAGAAACAAATAGGAATGCAATAATACTTTAATACCCCATTAATCAGTGGATAGATCATCTAGACAGAAAACGAAAAAGGAAACAGTTGCTTTGAATGGCATTCTACACTAAATGGATGTAACATATATTTAGAAAATTCCATCCCAAAACAGTGAATTCATACCCCTTTCCAGTGCACATAGACTGTTCTACAGAACAGATCATGTCGGGCCATGATACAATTCTCAGAAAATTCAAAAAGGACTGAAATCATTTCATGCGCTTTTTTCTAATCACAACAATATGAAAATAGAAATTCTAAGGAAAAAGTCTGGAGGGAACGTAAATACTTGGAGGTTAAATAACAAACAATGAACGGGTCAACCAACAAGTCAAAGTGGAAATCGGGAACTATATGGAGACAAATGAAAATGGAAATAAAACAGTCCAAAATCTTGGTGATACAGCAAAAGCTGTTCTCGAAGGGAAGACTGTAGCAATTCAGGTCTACTTCAAGAAGAAAAATCTCAAATGAACAACATAATTTGCCAGAAAAAGAAAAAAAATCCAAAGCCAGTAGAAATAAATATTAGAGCAAAGGTAAATGGACTAAAAACAGATCAAGGAAGCTAGGAGCTGTTTTTTTTTTTTTAAGATCATAAAAATTGATAAAACTTTAGCCAGACTCATCAGAAATAGGAGAAAAAGAAAGAGGTCTCAAAATCATAAATGCGAGAGGAGACATAACAACCCAAACCAAAAAATTACAGGAAATTATAAGAGATTATGAAAAATTAATCAGACAACAAATGGGACAACCTAGAAGGGAAGGATATATTCCTAGAAACATAAGCATCCAAAATCAAATCAGGAAGAAACAGAAAATTTATATAGACCATTACTAGCAATAAAATATAATCAGTAATCGAAAAGTTTAAATGAACAAAAGTCCAGGACTGGATAACTTCACACTTAAATTCTACCAAAGATGTAAAGAGATAATGCCTATTCTTCTCAAACTATTCCAAAAACTAGAAAAGAAAGGAAAGCTTCCAAATTTATTTTGTGAAGCCAGCATTACCCTGATACTAAAACCAGAAAAAGACTATAGAAAATGAAAACTATCTCTTAGGAACATGAATGCAAAATACCTTTTTGAACACGAATGCAAAAATTCTCAGCAGAATATTAGCAAACCAAATCCCATCAATACTTTTTTAAAAAAATCATTTGCTATGGAAAATTACTCAGCCATAAAAAATGAAATCTTGCTATTTGCAGCAACATGGATGGTTCCACAGGGTATTAATGCTAAGTGAAATAAGTCAGAGAAAGACAAATACCTTATGATTTCACTCATGTGTGCATTTAAGAAACAAAACAAATGAACAAAGAAGAGAGAAAACCAGAATCTTAAATATAGAGAAATGATGGTTAACAGAGGGGAAGGATGGGATACTTATACACCTGCAAATAATATAACTATAACTGGAATGAGGAAACAAAACAAAATAAGAAGAAATTGTTGGCATTCCGTGACTTGTTCCATTTCTTACATTAGGACTTTTGTCATGGGGTATACAGGTGCCTTTTTTGGAAGGGTCTTCACACTTGAATGTTCTGCTGCATTTGTCTTAAAAACACTGGAAAATTTAAATTTTGAACCAGTTTTTTGTAACAGTAGTCCTAAGGGGGAATGAACCATGCCCATGATCAGAGAAGCCATATGCTACATGCGTTTCTGGCAAGTTCCTTGATACATCTTGCATTAGCATCTATGGCTTGTGGTGCCCTAAGAATGATCACAGTAGTTATCTGGACCCTAAATGTGTGGAGTTTGGTGAGAATCAAAGTGAAAACAGGAAAAGTGTGTTATATCTATGACTAAGGGGTACTGTAGCAGTCCAGAGTGACCATACTTTCTGTTGGAACCAAATTTGATTAAAAGAAATCCAAATAACCATTAAAGATAATCATTTCCCCATACTTGTGTGACCTCTTGAGGCCAACATCGACTTACTCAAAAATGATGATGCAGCAGGAAAGGCAAACACCGGGCAACCTACAATTCCTTTTTACTTCATCCTCCCTTACTCACCAGTAAGCTGAATTAGAGTGTTGGTAGAGCATTTTTGTATCAAGAAGTGAAGCCCAGTCACCTGAGTTGGTTTTTCACTGCATTTCCATGGTTTTTGTAAGAGTGAAATATTTATCCTAGGCATGAGCTAGAAAATCCAGATCGTGTAATTCCAGGGATTCCAAATATAAACGATCTCATACTGGAATTTAAAGATAGTGTTGCACAACGTATAGATGAAAATCATGTCAATGAAGTATTTTAATTAGAACATTAAACAGCAAATTTAAAAAAGCATCAGAAGCTTAAAGAAGAATGGAAAAAGCTTTCTATTTTAGTCGTGTTAACAGTACGAACGGTGTTGGCAGCTTCCCCCTTCTTGGAAAGTGTCAAATAGTAAATATTTTCAGCCCTGTGAGTTACAAAGATCTTTTACAAGGAGTCGTTGTACCACAAAAAACAGCCCCACAGAATACAAAAATGAATGAGTGTGACTGTGTTTCAATAAAACTTTATTTGTAAAAACAGATGATGGGCAGGATTTGGTCCAGGTAAGCTCCTGGATAGGCTAAGGTAAAGAATCTACTATCGAGGGATGCCTGGGTAGCTCAGTCAGGGAAGCGTCTGTCTTGGGCTTAGGTCACGATCCTCAGCAGAGACATAGAGAATTTGCAGAAAGTTTGATAGTAACTCTAGACATCATTTACATCCACATTTTCAGGAATGGGCAGTTACAGATGAAGACTGACTCAGGTAGCTGCAATGTGGACCCCTCCATCTGTCTTCAGGCTGCCCATGGGTCAGGGGCCAGGGGGAACCACCAAGGCTCTAGTGAGGTAGTATTTCTGTTTCCAGTAGCTATGAGTTACTCTCTCCAACCATTGTGATCCTTAAAATAGACCTGAGAAAGCCACACAGAGTTCTTGCCAGTGGCTTGAATGTTTCATGCCCTTCGACTACAGAATCTGGGCATTTCCTCCTCTTGTTGCTTTTGTTCAACAGAGATAGCACAGTGTTCCATGAATACTTGATGCACGGAGACGATTCCAGACAATAAATCTCCGTGCCAAGTGCAGAGTTTCCCTCTTGCTACAGGCAAGCATAAAACACATGGATGTGTAGAATTCCATCGGTAGGGGGCATCAGATTTTTTTTTGTTTCCTTGTCTTTAGGAGTTCAGCCCTGATGGATGTGTCAATGGAAGAATTATGTTCTGACTTCCCCAGAGGATTACAGAACATTTCTTCTGACAATACCTGCCAATTATTCTTTTTTCCTAAAGGTTTCTTGTTCTACGAGGAAACTTCCAGTTGAACCAAAAATTTCTCTGTGAGCTCTTTGGTGTTATGGCATGAATTTTTCTAAGCAATACATCTCTTTTTCCAAGAAAGGCTCATTGGGGAAACTTACTGAAAGGCACACTGTGTCCTCTGCAAGCAGATTTAATGGTGGCCCATTCCAGCAATTGGAAAGCATGTAGCAGAACAAACATTCCAACACTTGCTGGAATGTTTCTATAAGACATTGAAATTGGGGTGCCTGGGTGGCTCAGTCGGTTAAGTGTCTGCCTTCAGCTCAGGTCATGATTTCAGGGTCCTGGGATCAAGTCCCACACTGGGTTCCTTGCTCAGTGGAAAGCCTACTTCTCCCTCTCCCTCTGCTGTTCCTCCTGCTTGTGCTTTCTCTTACTCTGTCCCTGGCTGTTGGTCAAATAAATAAGTAAAATCTTAAAAAGAGACATTGAATTGCTGAAAGAGCCCATAAATAAACTCTTAATACTCGTGTTGGCTAGATGTGGCTGTCTTGGGTAGATTTCCTTTTTCCAATTCCCGCCCATGATTTTTTTCAGTGCAAATATTATGACATTATTAAGCTTAATAAAAAAGAAAAATACAAAAATAAGTTCTAATGTAACTATGATTTTCAAATGTACATTTAAAACTTAACATATATACTTATGTATGTTTGCTGTTAAGTATCCATGCAGCCCTTTGTAAATTATATCTTTCTATTTGTACATAATTGTGTTTAGCACAATGCTTGTGGCACAGTCTTAGTGCTGTTTTCATGTTTATACGTCATCTCTGTATTTAAAGTTTTCAAGCACAAAACTCATGTCTAGTTTAAAATTCCAGACAATGGGTGTGGCATTCTGAATTGGGTGTCAGCATCGAGGCAGTCTTGTCTTGGTAATTTCTAAACCACCAGTGACATAAGACACATTTTACAGATTTGCAATTTCAAAAGGAGATGTAATAGGTTACTTTGAAGTCACTAATTGATATACAACTTCTGTATTTGTCCCAAGGACACCTTCTTCCTTTAAGGTGCTTGTTTAACTTAAGTGAAAATATTTCCTTTTGCAATTGAATGTTGTGGAAACCAAACAGGATGCAGTCGAAATAAGTAGATAGGCTAGAGAATATATTTTAATTTGGAAAATGTTTAAACAATATGCACTGCAGGTTTTTTTGTTGTTGTTGTTATATATAGTCATAATTTTTAAAAGATCAAACATACTTTTTAGATTATTGTATATATATATATATATATATATATATATATATATAATACAGTCAGATTATTACTGATGAATTGAAGTTTGCTCAATGCTGTCCAACTCTGTCCATCTACAGAGGTGATGTTTCTCCAATGCTTTAAGAAGTAGATATTTCTCCAAAGAAGATACCCAGATGGCCAACAGACACATGGAAAGGTTCTCAGTGTCCCTCATCATCAGGGAAATGCAAAGCAAAACCACAGCATGTTATCACCTCCCACCTGTCAGAATGGCCAAAATCAGCGACACAGAAAACAACAGGTGTTGGCGAGGGTGCGGAGAAAGGGGAACCCTCTTGCACTGTTGGTGGGAATGGGAGCTGGTGCAGCCACTCTGGAAAACAGCATGGAGGTTCCTCAGAAAGTTCAGAGAATGACCAGCTGATCCAGCAATTCCGCTCCTGGATGTTGACCCAAAGAAAATGAAAACCCTCATGTGAAGAGATTTATGCACCCCTGTGTTTACAGCAGCAGTGTTTACAACAGCCAAGATCTGGAAGCAGCCCAAGAGTCCCAGGATGGTGACTGGATAGAGATGTTACGTGTGTGTGTGTGTGTATGTGTATACACACACACAGAATGGGCTATTACTCAGCCAGGACCTACAGGGTATTTATGCCAAGTGAAATAAATCAGAGAGACAAAGACAAATATATGATTTCACTTACACGTGGACTCTTAAATACAAAAAAAAAAAAAAAAAAGCACCAGAAACAGTCCCATAAATAGAACTGGTGGTTGCTAGAAGGGAGGGAGCGTGGAGATGGGTATAATGGGGAAGAGGAGTGGGGGCATGGGCCTTCAGTTATAGAATAGATTATGGCATGGGGGCATAGTATAGAGAATACAGTTAAGGGTATTATAATAGGGTCATATGGTAACAGATGGTAGCTACAGCTGGGATGAGCATTAGCACAACACACAGACATGTTGAATCACTATGTTGTACACCCGAATGTAACACTGTGTGTCAACTATAGCAAAAAAGAATAATAATTTGTAATGGCGCAAATGTGTTTCCATTATTTTACGTTTGTGATAAAGATCCACAAGAATGAGCCGTTTTAATAAAATATGTAGCTAGGTAGAGAAAGTCCTCACGGAACCTCTAATGCACAGTTTTCTAGTATCACTAGACAGTCTGTAGTGAATAGGTTTAACATTCACATTGGAAGTTTGTTAAGGTCTGCATGTTTTTGCAAATTGCTACGTTCTGGTTTTTGTTATGCATAGATCCAGAAACTTCTTTCAAGTAGTTGAGTACACCTACGGATCGAAGTCCTTTTCCTGTTTTCATCCTTTACAATGATATGGAAAGGAACACATTGTCAGTTCCTTTTTGTGTCCATATGAAAACATTTTTAAGGCTTTATTTATATGAGAGAGCTTGTGCAGAGGGAGACAGAGAAACACTCCCTGCTCAAGAGGGAGACCAGTTTGAGCTGGATTCTAGGACCCTAGGACCATGACCTGAGCCATCCAGGTGCCCCTTTATGAAAGCATGTCTTTGGGACACTTAGTTCCTTCATGCTTTTTGTAAGTACAGCACTAAGATGTCCAGCAAAAAGTACGGTCTCCCTGATTTATAAATTTCAGTCAAAGGCCCAGGAGTGCAGCTCTTGGTTTCCATGGCTAGCCAGCAGAAGACTTGAGATCTAATTCAGTTTGCCCAAAAAACACAGGATGTAACCTCCTGCTTTTATACTGAAGAGTGTTGCTGAGTATCATGACAAGAGGTTTTCTACTTTAGAAAATGCAAAATTGCTTCTCAAAACATAGTGAAGTAGTTCCCTTTTCAACAATGCAATACAGTAGATGTTGAAATGTTTGCCAAGCCAGTGGCTGTGAAGTTGCCTTTCATTGTTTTAAGCTTTCATTTTAGTGGATCAGAATGTACGCGGGTTTACTGATCTTTCTGATTTTCCTCATTTGCGGAAAATTTAGCTTCTTTGTTTAAGTCCAAGGGGCAGATGTTCCTGTCATGCACCTCAATTTACTGTTTGTTTGTTTCCCCCTCCCCAAACTGGGTATTGGAACCAAAAGCAAATTGACAATGATGTATGCTTTCATTTTCTAATTAAACGTAGATATTCCACTACACACTCAGCTGGATTCAAAACAATAGTAAATATTTGCAAAAACGAGGGAACAAGTCACTGAAAAGTCTCATTTAGCGTGGTTGAATGCTGCTCTGATATAGTACGTACTCTCTCATTTCTCTCCTGGTTGTCCATAAAAAATGTCTTTTATGCTTGAAAAGTTCCTTGCTGGAGTATGTCATTTCGGAAGGAGCCAGACTTGTTCCAAAGTCGGTTGCTCAGTATTATACGTAGTATTCACACCACAGGAGGAAAAGCTTTATAACTGTGAGGAACGGCACTTGGGTGACCACCTACACAATTTGAATGACATAAATTCTAATCACTTACATCGTTTTTAAAAAAAATCGTCTCTTTTTAGAAACTGTGAATTTGCTTAGTTGACACCGTAAACATAAATGGTGTCTAGGAATGTTGATTCACAGGGTGCATATAAAAATACATGTATTAACGGGCGCCTCTGTGGCTCAGTTGGTAAAGCTTCCAGCTCTTGATTTTGGCTCAGGTCGTGATCTCAGGGTCCTGAGACTGAGGTCTGCTCTAGGCTCTGTGCTGCAAATTCTCTTCCCTTTCCTCTCCCTCCCTCTCGGCCCCTCTCCCTGCACATACGTGCTCTCTTTCTTTCTCTCTCCCTAAACCAAAAAAAAGTAGTTTTGATAGTTATTAAAATAGTTTTGCAAATAATTCCTAATACATCGGGTACCTTATTTAACCTTGCCTTTAGTTGAATTTAGCCTTGATCTGTGTGTGTACTCTGGGTGTCTATCCACGGCTGTGTTGCAAGTCCCTTTTAATGTAATCGTGGAAAACAGCAATCCTTGCATTATGCTAATGGATTCTGTGGGTCGGGAATTCTGAATGGGTTCACTGGGTGTGGCTTGTCTTCACGCACAACGGTTGGGGGCTCCAGTGGGAAGTTACACAGGCTGGGGGTCACTCGATGGCCAGGGCTAGAATGAGCTCAGCGTTTGCTCAGTCCACTGCCTGTGGATGAAAGCCAGCAGTCATCTGGGACCTCTGGGCTCTCGGATGGAATGGGTATAAATAGCATTTCCATGTAGCTCCTTGTCCTCCCTCACTGCATGCTGGCTGGGTTCTAAGACCAAACCACCCACGAAACCCAGGGGGGCATTGCATAACCATCTCACATCCAGCCCAGCATGGACAGAGACTCTTACTTATCTTTTCACAACTTTGCCCAGATTCAAGACTGGCATTCATGAGGATTTCTTCTCTCTGGGAGGCATCTTAGGGCCACTTTCTAAGACGGGGTTGTGAGATGGGAGAAATGGCCGTAGACATTCTTGACAAAGACCATTGGTACCAGTGCATATGTGTGTGTAGTGTAGAAAAATGGATTCCCTTGAGACATGCAAGTGATTTAAGTATTCAAATTCCCTGTTGGCTATAGCCTCATATTGTGCTCAGGAAAAAAAATGCATGAATAAATAATCTGTACAATTATGAAATAGTGGTCATTTTCCACATTACATCAAAATTGCTTCTAGTAAAGGATATCGTGATGCAAACTTTGGGCCTACTACCCGAGATTTATATATTTTTTAAAGACTTTATTTGACACAGAGAGCTCATAAGTAGACAGAGAGGCAGGCACAGAGAGAGGGGGAAGCAGGTTCCCTGCTGAGCAGAGAGCCTGATGCAGGGCTTGATCCTAGGATCCTGGGACCATGACCCGAGCTGAAGGCAGAGGCTTAACCCACTGAGCCACTCAGGCATTCCTATTATACTGTATTTTTGTATAGCCCACAGATGGAATGAACTTACATGAGAAATCTCTCCATTCCTTGACAGGTTTCTCTCAGTACACTACTGCCAATTTGTATACCAAACTCAGGAACTGATTTTCATGAGATAATATGAAATAAGTATGAAATGTTATCTCAGGGAGAAGATGGTCAGTGACATTTTCACAATGAAAAATATGTAAGGAAAATATAAGTGATGAGCTCTGATTTTTAAATAGATTTTCTTTTTCATGGAGGATGCTTTTTGCCTAACCTAGAAATAGCATCAACATTTATCCACAAAACAAAACAAAACAAAAATCAAAACCAGTACTCTCTTCAATATGTCAAATATATATAAGACTTATGTCAGTTATGATAACTTATCAGAAAATATAAAGTGGGAAAAAAAACAATGAACTAATGTAGGCAAGACCCTTATTAGTGGGTTTTATAATATTATGTTGGTAATTGCATATATTAATTTTACTGTGGAAAAAAGGGAGACATACATATAGAATGTAATTATGGAAACCAAAGATAAGAAAACGGTGTCTAACGTATATGGAAACCATGATCTCTGACGAGGACATTTTTGGAGTGACCCCCTGAATGGGAAATACGTTGGGTCTAGGCAAAAGAGTAAATTTGGCCAGGTCTGTTTTCTCACCTTTATTTGCTAAAACCAAACTCTGTGATGTCACTCTTCTCATTCTTTCCATCTAGGAAAAGCTATTCCTGGGTTTACTGTCCATTTAAGAGGCAGTGTGGTGCAGAATGATGGGGAAGCTGGAATACAGACATCTGTATCCAGATCCATCCTTGATGCCCGGGTGGAGTGAGATCACGGTCTCCTCCATGTCCTCCTCTCTACATTTCGCAGGATCAGCTACTCCCTCGCTGACCCCATAACCATAAACCTCTCCACAAACAAAACTACAGGCCAAGATCTGTGACGTAGACAGATGCAGAAATGCTCAATAAAATAGTGCAAAACTGAATTTATGGATCCTTGAGAAGAATCCTACATCGTAATCAACTGGGATTTATTCCAAGGATGCAAGCCTAGTTTAACATCTGCAAGTCAGTCAACATGATCCATCACATTAACAAAATCAGTAAAATCATAGGGTTATCTCAGTAGATGCAGAAAAAGCATTTGACAAGATTCAACATCATTTTATGATTAAAAAAAAAAACAACTCTCAGATAAATTGGTTTAGAGGGGATATGTCTCAACATAATAAACACCATCTATGAAAATCCAGTAGCTAATATCATACTCAATGTGAAAAACAGAGCTTTTCTTTTAAGATCAGGAGCAAGAAAAGGAATCTGCTGTCACCACTTCTAATCATTGTATCGTGAATCCTTATCCAGAGCAATTAGGCAAGAAAAAGAAATAAAAGGCATCATATTGCAAAGGAAAAAGACAATTGTTACTGTTTGCAGATGCCGTGACATTTGATATAGAAAACTCCATAGACTGAACCAAAATCCTTAGAACTATTAAAGAATGCACCAGAGTTAGAGGATTAAAAATCAATACAGAAAAATCTGTTTCATCTCTGTATACTAACAGGGAACCATCAGGAAAAAGAGTTAAGAATACCATTCACAACTACAGCAAAAACAAAATACTTAGTAATAAATTTAACCAAGGTGGTGAGAGACCTGTACACCGAAAACTATCGGATATCAATGAAAGAAACTGAAGACGACACAAGCAAGTGGAAAGATACTCAGTGCTCATTAATATTGTCAAATGTCCATACTACCCCAGGAAACCTATAGGTTTAATGCAATCCCAATCAAATTCCAATGACATTTTTTTTTTACAGATATAGAGCAGCTAGTTTTCAGATTTGTGTGGAATCACAAAATATCCCAAATAGCCAAAGCAGTCTTGAGGAATAAAGACTAAAGCTTGAGGTATCATGCTCCCTGATTAGAAACTATACTTTAAAGCCATAGTAATCACGCCTGTAGGATATTAGCATAAAAAACAGAACAGGTGGTGGGTAATAGGGAGGGCACGTACTGCATGGAGCACTGGGTGTTGTGCAAAAGCAATGAATACTGTTACACTGAAAAAATTAATTAATTAATTAATTAAAAAAAACACAAAAAATAAACAGACACATAGATCAATGGAATGGAATAGAGAGCCCAGAAATAAACCTCTACACACATGGTCAATTAATTTATAAGAAAAGCAAGAATATACTTGGGAAAGGAAAGTTTCTTCAATCAATGGTACCAGGAGAACTGAGGCAGAAGAATGAAACCAGACTATTACTAACTTACGCAAAATTTACTCAAAATTACGCAAAAATTACAAAAAAGTACGCAAAAATTAACTCTAAATTAAACTAAAAATTAACTGAGGCAGAAGAATGAAACCAGACTATTACTACCTTACCTAAAATTTACTCAAAATTATGCAAAAATTATGCAAACATACACAAAATTAACTCAAAATGGATTAAAGACTTGAATATAATGCTTGAAGCCATAAAAAACCTAGAATAAAATATTGGCGGTAGACTCATTGACATCAGTCTTAGTTATGATTATTTTAGATCCGACTGAAAAGCAAAGAATACAAAAGACAAAAATACATGAGACTACATCTAACTGAAAAGCTTTTGCACATCAAGAAAATGAAAGACAACTCATTGAATGAGAGAAAATATTTGCAAATCATGTACAGACAAGGGGTTAATATCTGAAATACATACAGAACTTTAATAAGTCAGTAGCAAATATCGGTCTAATTAAAAATGGGTTGCTGGGGGGAGGTGGGGTTGGGAGAGGGGGAGGGGGTTATGGGCATTGGGGAGGGTATGTGCTATCGTGAGTGCTGTGAAGTGTGTAAACCTGGCGATTCACAGACCTGTACCCCTGGGGATAAAAATACATTATATGTTTATAAAAAAAAAATTGGAAGGGGAGGCGAACCATAAGAGACTATGGGCTCTGAAAAACAACCTGAGGGTTTTGAAGGGGTGGGGGGTGGGAGGTTGGGGGAACCAGGTGGTGGGTAATAGGGAGGGCATGTATTGCATAGAGCACTGGGTGTTGTGCAAAAACAATGAATACTGTTATGCTGAAAAAAATTAATTAAATTAAAAAAAATGGGCAAATGATCTGAATGGATATTTTTCCATAGAAGACATATCATTGGCCACAAGACACATGAAAATGCTCAACATCGCTCCCTGTCAGAGAAATGCAAATCAAAATCAATGATCCCACATAACACCCAGTATCAAAAAGGTAAGAAATAACAAGCATTGGTAAGGATGTAGAACTGTCTTGCTGGAAATGTAAATGTTTGCAGCCACCATGGAAAATAGTGCAGAGGTTCCTCAAAAAGCTAAAAAGAGAACTACCCGATGATCCAGCAATTCCACTTCTTTGTATTAAGGAGAAACACTAATTTGAAAAGATATGTGCACACCATGTACATTGTAGCATTATTCATGATAGCAAAGATACAGAAACAATCCAGTCATCCATTGGTGGTGAAATGGGTAATGACCCTGTGGTATATGTATTCCCATTACTGTTCAGCTGTAAGAATGAAATCTTGCCCTTTTGGACAAATATGGATAGAACTCAAAGATATTATGCTAACTAAAATAAGTTAGACACAGAAAAACAAATACCATATGATCTTGCTTATATATGGAATTTAAAACAAAACCAAACAAACATAAATGAGCTCAAGGAAACAGAACAGATTGGTAGTTGCCAGAGGCAGGCGGTGGGCTGGTGGTGTAAACGGGTGAACAGAGTCGCAAGGCACAAACTTCCTGTTAGAAAACAATTAACTCGTGGAATAATTAAGTCACAGCATGGTGACTGTAGTTAATCATGCTCATTTGCATGTTTGAAAGTTGCTAGAATGTCTATCTTCAAGTTCTGATCATGAGAAAATCATGTTTTCTGTAACTATGATGATGGATGTGAAGACTGGTTGTGATGATTGTTTCATAATACATAAATAGCGTATCATTATGTTGTACACCTGAAGCTAATGTGATCGGTCAATTATGCTACAATAAACATGTAAAGTGTACAAGTAAAAAGAAAGTGTCTCCCTAATAAGCTAATTGTGATTAACCTCCTACGTGATGCTTTAAAATGCCAGACACACAGGAAACCTTTAAATCATGCTGCCTGTTATCATTAGTCATTCCTGTTGTCATTTGTGATATTTATTTACTTTTGCTGTTATCATTCATTTCAGTCTGGTTCTTTGTAAGTCCCATTTTGCGTTAAAGAATCTCAAAGCACCAGATTTCAAAATGGGATTTCTTCAATGTATCTATTTTGGGATTTTTGAAAAGTTACCCTTTATGAAGAAGCATGTTTTCTATAACATGTGAAATTAAGTTGGATTCAAAAATATATATTTTTTTACAGTTGTAGACTCAGTGGACTAATACATAAATTCTACTTGGCAGTAATTATTTGGGAATGTGCATGCAACTGTAAACCCTTTTGTTCATATATGGTATTTTCAGACTGATTCTAATGCCTATGTTGCTTGAATTAAAATATATCCTCAAGGTCACTCATTTATAGTCTGTCCCTCATGCTCACTGTTTGATGGTGATTAGATACAAAGCAAAACCACGAACGTTTCATTTTTATTTATGGAATGTGTATAAAAGAGAAGATAAGAACCCTAGCCAGTGTGACATTACTGATCTGATCCCACTGAACCGATACAGTTTTGACCAAAAAGCAGAGAATTAGCAGTAGTGCTAGCATGAGAATTATTCTGTAAAAAAAAAAAAAATGATTCTTAACTCATCAGATGGAATGTTATATCCCCTCCTTCACACAAACCGAAAAGAAATCCCATGCACCAGTTGCTGTGGAAGGCAAGGGAATTTCCTATGGGGAGCAGTCTGAGCACTGATCTTAACCTGTTCTTTAAAACAAGAAAAGTCAATGTTACAGGAGTGATATCCTTTTATTTCTTCTGCCGTAGGTTCTACTGCTTGTCATCGTCATGCTGTGTCCACACGGAGAGAAGAAATAAACAGAAGTGAGCAATACCTAGGAAAGGCATAAAAAAATTAGCTGGAGCTTTCATCTATCTGCTCCAGAAAATAGGGCCGATCTCCTCCTGAGTTACCAGACTGTTTAATATATATATATAGAGAGAGAAGTATCTGCTTAATTCTATTTATGTATCAGACACATATGCCTACTTATTGACGTCCACCTTCTTTTCTCATCTGACAAATACAGATTGCTATGAAAAACCTGATTCTGTGTTTTCGTGACACGATTATCTGTGGATTCCTCTGTGTGTTTGAGGGTCTCTTTCAGTGTTATTCTTCTACTTTTTAAATGGCACCCGGTTCCAACATTTCTTTCAATATAATGAATCTCAGGCCCCTCTTCTATGCGATCGGAGCTATGAGCCCCCTCAATGCCGCTGAATTAGAAAACGTACATGGCTGCCCCAGGATGGGGAGATGTATTCAAGATTTCTAAATTGCCTGGCCAAGAGGATGGTGAAAATACAATGGATCTTTTCCTACCCTTCGCAGAAATTCTGCCTGTCTGCTCAGAAGCATTTCCTTTTCTGTATGAAAAAGCTCTGCGTTTGGTCCCCAATTTCACAATAATTAAATAAAGCCTGTGCTTCGGCCAGGTCTGTAAGACACTTTGGACAAAAGGTCCTAAGAAAAGGATTGCACAACTGCGTCCCCAAAGCCCTTATCGAGGCAGAATACATCAGCCATCTGTCCTGCAATGACATAGCACACTTCAGGAGCAGAACCCGAGGTCTGTCCCTGTTAACACGAGTGGTAGGCTCCGGACGCTGACCGATAAATTCATACCACCTCCCTCTATCCAGGAGACCCACAGCAGTTTGGGGGGGACTCCTGCCCCGTGTCAGCTGCAGAAAACGTAAAACACGAGGGACACGTCTCACCTCAATGACTTGAACAAGAAATTGCATAAATTGCATTTTTTTCCATTTTATTTTATTTATTTTCAGTGTTCCAAGATTCATTGTTTATGCACCAGCCCCAGTGCTCCATGCAAGCTGTGCCCTCCTTAATACCCACCACCAGGCTCACCCAACCCCCACACTCTCCCCTCCAAAACCCTCAGTTTGTTTCTCAGAGTCCACAGTCTCATGGTTCATCTCTCCCTCCAAGTTCCCCCAACTCCCTTCTCCTCTCCAACTCCCAGGGTCCTCCATGTTATTCCTTATGCTCCACAAGTAAGTGAAACCCTATGATAATTAACTCTCTGCTTGACTTATTTCACTCAGCAAAATCTCTTCCAGTCCCTCGGTTTGCACTTTTGATCCAAATTCTCCAGTAACCTTGAAACCCATAGGCATTGCATGAGTCTGCTTTCTCATCCTTTAAGTTTCCCTTTTGTGAAATGTGATAGGACAGATGAAGATGACAGAAAAGTCATTGAATCAACTGAAATTACATCCTAAGAATATGAGAGATGGAGAAGGTGGCACATGGTATTCAGGTGAATGCTATTATTTTATAGGTGAGAACACCTGTAGAAAGACATGGCTACTTAGAGGCAAAGCTAGGACAAGACACTGAGTTGTATGAAGTTGTCTTCTGTATGAAGACCAGAGAACTTTGTTATTTCACTGAAAATGATTCCCTGTGTGTGTAAGTACAGTATAAAACCACCTTCTCCTGAAATTCAGTTGCTAAAGGAGAACCTCAAAAGGTTTTCTTTTGTGGAGAAAAGGCACTCGGGGAAAAAAAAAAGAAAATGATTCAGAACTAAGCCTTTAAAAATAACGTATGTGTATTGGATGCTGGCAATCAAATATTTGAATACCATACTTCATATATGAAAGATCATGTATATTATCAAAGAATGTCTGAAAGGAAATATTTACTTAGATTTTAGGATTTAGACCAGAAAGGAAGTCAGTTATTGTAGAATCTGGACTGGTTACAAATAAAAACAAAATGTTTACTATGAAAGAATGGACTCTCTCCAAAAATGCGTTGGAATTCAATAAGATTCAGCAATTTTTACATTATCCAGTTGAATCTGACTCACTGGGGAGCATTTGGATTGACTTATATCTTAGCAAGGTGGCTATGGTTGGTAGAATAATGGCTAAGATTTTCATAAACTAATTCACAATTGGGAGGCAGAATAACTTTCCCCCAAAGATGTCCACATCATAATCCCTGAAACCATGACAAAGGAAATTTGCAGATGGCATTAAATAAAGGACCCTGGGGTGGGGTTATTGTCCTGGATTAACTAGGTGGACTTCCAGGGAAGATGGAAGAGGAAAAGTATTCTGGGCTCCTCTCACACTGTGGATACACCTAGATAACATCCATAGGAATGTAAATAGTCCAGAAAATGACCTAAAGACTGGCAGAACAGACTCATCACAGCTACAGGAGGAGAAAAGACTACATCAAATGGGTAGGAAGGGTGGAAATGTGGTAGGAAGTGAAATGGACCCTATGGAACTGTCTGTGGGAGTGAGGGATACCAGTGGTGCAGAGAGGGGAGAGGAACAAGCCATATCCCAGGCACGGGGAAGCTGCACTGGGAAGATGAGTCCCCAAAACATAGGGCTTTGAAAACCAGAGGGGCTTGACTTCTCAAGTTCTTAAAATCAATGGGACTTAACACCTGGAACCTTAAAAATCATCAGGCTTGGTTCTGGAAGAACCTGAGGGCAATGGGTAACTGAATCCCTGTCTTTAAAAAGACAGCACAGAGGTGGCAGTTGGAGAGACACCCAGGGGTGTATGGGAGAGGGATTTGTTTACTATTCTCAGATCATGGGCTGGAGTGGCAGGGATCTTCGGAAGAGATCCCCAAGAACAAAGGAGCTGATGGGCTCCATTTCCATTCCCTACTCCACCTGCACTCCCGCCCAGATACACAGATATCTGCAAGAACTAGTGAGGCACCAGCATTGTCCACCGGGCTTGCTAAAAGCATCCTCCTCCTTCACTCTCTTGTGGACCTGCTCCTTGTAATATGACCCCTTCCTACCTCAGACCTTGCAAACACTGAGTGCCCTGTCCCTTCATTCTTGCTCCCTCCAACATGCCCTCGGTAGGAGTCCTATCCAAAGTGCTGCTACAACATGGCAATATGTACACAGCACGGATGGGTCAGCACCACCCAAAATTAACTCCTGCCCCAGGGAAAGAGGAAGATTATTGCACACACCAGTTTAAGTGAGGTCCCAGCAGTGGGCTGGGGACAGACATCTGGTCTGACTGCAATCCTCAGTCACCAATAAAAGCTTCTCAGAGGACAATAGAGGCAAACTATCCTGTAGGTTAGTGTGATTGCAAACACCTGGTCTGACGAAACTCAAGGCCATCGTGGCCCCAGACTGGCCCATTAGCAACACAGAGACCAAATTCTGCCCACAACAGGGAAAGGGAGCCATTGCAGATGACTGCACTGAAGGCAAACACAGCTCACCCACAACAGGAGGGCACACACAACACACATAAGAGACACCTCTGAAGCACCAGGTTCTCATGAACAGGGGACACTACAGGACCTCTTCTTCATAAGGACAGTACTTTCAAGAGTAGGAGATTTAGCTGGTGTTTCTAACATAGAGAGACAGACACAGAGACTTAGACAAAACGAGGATATAGAGGACTATGTCCCAAATGAAAGAAAAGGACAAAGTCATAGAAAGAAAGCTAAATAAAACAAAGGTAAGTAGTATGCCTGATATAGAATTTAAAGCAATGGCCATCAAGATATTGAACTTCAGAAAGAGTGGAGGGCCTCAGTGAGACCCTCAACAAAGACATAAAAACCAATTAGAGATTTTTTAAAAACCTCAACAACTGAAATTAAAAATACACTAGATGGAATAAATTAGTAGACTAGAGAAAGTGGAAGAAAAGATCAGTGACCTGGAGGACAGGATAATGGAAAGTAACCAAGTTGAAAAGGAGAGAGACAATATTAATAAGAAAAATGAAAATAGACTAAGGGAACTCAACAACACCAACAACCATAGTAGCGTTTATATGATAGGGATCCAAAAGAAGAGGGAGAAAAAGGGGTGTAAAATGTATTTGAAGAAATAATAGCTGAAAACTTCCCAAATATGGGGAAGGAAGCAGTGATCCATTTCAGGAGGGACAGACAATCCCCACCAAAATCAACCCAAGGAGGTCTGCACTAAGATACATAATAATTAAAATGCCAAGATATAGTGATTAAAAAAAAAAAAAAACAATAACAACAACAGCTTTAAAGGCAGTAAGAAAAGAAAACTCTTGCCTACAAGAGAAACCCTATAAGGCCATAAGCATATTTTTCAGCAGAAACTTTGCAGGCCAGAAGAAAGTGGCATGCTATATTCACAGTACTGAATGGAAAAAAACCTGCAGCCCAGAATACTCTAGCCAGCAAAGCTATCATTCAGAAAGTGACATAAAGTTTTCCAAACAAAAGTTAAAGGAATTCATCATCAGTAAATCGGCCTTACAAGAAATGTTTGAGTGAAAAGGAAAGACCATTAACAGGAGAAAGGAAACTAAGTAGTAAAGTAAGTACTAAAAAGCACTAAAAGTAAGTAGAAAAACAATGAATACTGTTATGTGAAAATAAATTTAAAAAGAAAACAACTATAAAAGAAATAAAAGTAAGTAGATCTCTATTGAGGGACTCACAAAATAAAATATATAAATTATGACACCATATACCTAAAACATTGGGAGGAGAGGAGTAAAAAATTGTTAATGCTTTTAGAATGGGTTAAACTTAAGTGGTCATCAGCTTAATACAGACTGCTGTATGCATAAGGTGTTACATATAAACCTCTAATGGTAACCACAAATCAAAGACCAATAATAGGCATGCAAAAAATGAAGAGAAAGGAATCCAACTATATCACCAAATAAAGCCAGAAAATCATAAAAGAGAAGAGATGAAAGAGACACAGAAGAACTACAAAAACTATAAACTAAGTAAGAAAATGACAATAAATATATCTCTCTCCACAATTACTTTGCATGTAAATGGCCTGAGCACGCCAATCATCAAAAGATACAGGGGGAAGGAATGGATAAAAAGGCAAGACCCATCTACTTGTTTTCTACAAAACTCATTTCAGACATAAAGATACATGCAGATTGCACATGAAGGGATAGAGAAGTTTTACCATGCAAATGGAAGTGAAAAGAAAGCCAGGGTAGCAATACAGAATAGACTATAAAACAAAGACTGTAATAGGAGACAAAAGAAGGACACTATATAATTGTAAAGGGAATAATCTACAAGATATAACCATTTTAGATATCTATGTGCCGAACATAGAAGCACTTCGATACATAAAGCAGCTAATAACAAAGATAAAAGAAGTATTGATAGTAATACAATAATAGTAGGGTACGTCAACACCCACTTACATCAATACATAGACCACACAGAAAATCAACAAAGAAACAGTGTCTTTGGAGGACACATTTGACCAGATGAATCTAACACATATTCAGAACATTCCACACTAAAACAGAAGAATGCATGTTCTTTTCAAATGCACATGGGATATTCTCCAGGAGAGATCACGTAATGGGTCACAAAACTCATCTCAACAAATTTAAAAAGACGGAAGTCATATCATGCATCTTTTGTGAATGCAGCATTGAAACTAAAAATCGACCATAAGAAAAGGTTTGGAAATAACACAAATATAAGGAGGTCAAGTAACATGCTTGTAAACAATGAATGGATCAAACCAATCAAAGGGGAAATTAAAAAAAAAAAATTACATGGTGACAAATGAAAACACAATGGTCCCATATCTTTGGGATGCAGCAGAAACTGTTCTAAGAGGGAAGTTTATAGCAATACAGGCCTACTTTAAGAAGCAAGAAAATTTTCATACAATCTAATTTTATACCTAAAGAAGCTAGAAAAAGAACAAAGAAAGCCCCAAACTAGCAAAAGTCAGAGAATAGTAAAGATTTGAGCACAAATAAAAACTAAAAGCATAGCCCAGATCAATGAAACCAGAAGCCCGTTCTGTTACTATGTCAACAAAATTGATAAATCTTTAACTAGACTCAAAAAGAGAAAGAAAAAAGGACTGAAAATCAGACATGAGAGAGGAGAATTAACTGATAATAACAAACTACAAAGGGTTATAAAAGTATATGCTAACAAATTGAAAAAAAAACTAGAAGAAATGGATACATTCCTAAAAATATAACCTCCCAAAAGTCCATCAGGAATAGAAAATTTGAACAGTTTATCAGCAATGAAATTGAATCAATAATCAAAAAACTCTCAACAGGGGTACCTGGGTGGTTCAGTGGGTTAAAGCCTCTGCCTTTGGCTCGGGTCATGATCCCAGGGTCCTGGGATCAAGACCCACATATGCCTCTCTGCTCAGCAGGGATCCTGCTTCCTCCTCTCTCTCTGCCTGCCTCTCTGCCTACTTGTGATCTCTGCCTGTCAAATAAATAAGTAAAATCTTAAAAAAAAAGAAAAAAAAAAACAGAACTCCCAACAAACAGGGTCCGAGACCAGATGGTTTTACAGTTGAATTTTATAACCTTTTAAGGAATAGCTATTCTCAAATGATTCCAAAAACAGAAGAGGAAGCAAAGTTTCCAAATTAATTTTATGAGGCTAACATTACCCTGATAGCAAAACCAGATAAGAGAGTACAAAAAAAACAAAAAAAAAAACCAAAACAAAACAACAACAAAAAAAAACAAAGAGAGAGAGAGAGAGAAAGAAAATATAGGCCAGTATCTCTGATGAACATAGATGCAAAAATTCTCAACCAATTATTAACAAAATCCAATAATACATTAAAAAATCATTCAACACAATCAAGTGGGATTTATTCCTGAATATGTATGGGTTGTTTGATATTTGCAAATATCAAATATTAAGAGAAAAGATAAAATGTATATGGTGGGTAATAGGGAGGGCACGTATTGCATGGAGCACTGGGTGTGGTGCAAAAACAATGAATACTCTCACGCTGAAAATAAATAAATAAATAATATATATGATCATTTCAGTAGTTGCAGAAATAGCATCAGACAGAGTAAAACATCCAATCGTGATAAAAACCCTCCACAAAGTAGATTTAGAGGGGACAAACTTCAACATAATAAAGGCCATATATGAAGACCCCAGAGCTAACATCATACTTTATGGTGAAAAACTAAGAGCTTTTCATTTGTAAGATCTGGAACAAGACAAGGATGTTCAGTTCCACCCACTTTTATTCGACATAGCACTAAGTCCTAGCCAAAGTGATCAGACAAGGAATAAAAGGCATCCAAATTAATAAGAAAGAAGAAAAGCTTAAACTTTTCACAGATGACATTATGCTATGTATAGAATATGCCAAAGACTCCATCCAAAAACTACTAGAACTGATAAATGAGTTCAGTAAGGTTGCAGGAAGCAAAATTAATACAAAAATCCGTTGACTTTCTATACATTAATGAAGTAGCAAAAGAGAAATTAAGTAAACAGTCCCATTTACAATTGCACCCAAAATAAAATGCCCAGGAATAAACTTAGCTCAGGAGGTGAAAGACCTGCATTCTGAAAAGTATGAAGCATTGTTGACAGAACTTGAAGACGACACAAACAAATGGAAAAGACAGTTCATGGTCATGGGTTGGGAGAACGATATAGTTAAATTATCCACATTACCCAAAGCCATATATAGATTTAATGCCATCTCTATCAAAAATTCCAACAATATTTTTCACAGAAGTAGAACAAATAATTCTAAAATTTATATGGATCTACAAAACTCCAAATAGCCACTGAAATCTTGAAAAAGAAGAACAAAACTAGAGGTACCACAATCCGGATTTAATAATAGACTACAAAACTGTAGTAATCAAAATAGTATAGTCCTGGGCACATAAATAAACACCAGATCAATGGGACAGAATAGAGAACTCAGATATTAACTCATGATTGCATGGTAACTTAATTTTCAACAGAGACGAGAATATGCAATGGGAAAACAGTCTTTTTAACAAATGGGTCATGAAAGCTAGAAACTTTCCTACATCATACACAAAAATAAACTCAAATTGCATTAAAAACCTAAATCTGTTTTGTATGTGTTGAGTTTGAGAAGTTCTTTATAGATCCTGGATATCAACCTTTTGTCTGTACTGTCATTTGCAAATATCTTCTCCCATTCCGTGGGTTGCCTTTTTGTTTTGTTGACTGTTTCCTTTGCTGTGCAGAAGCTTTTGATCTTGATGAAGTCCCAAAAGTTCATTTTTGCTTTTATTTCCTTGGCCTTTGGAGACATATCTTGAAAGAAGTTGCTGTGGCTGATATCGAAGAGGTTACTGCCTATGTTCTCCTCTAGGATTCTGATAGATTCCTGTCTCACGTTGAGGTCTTTTATCCATTTCAAGTTTATCTTTGTGTACGGTGTAAGAGAATGGTCGAGTTTCATTCTTCTACATATCGCTGTCCAGTTTTCCCAGCACCATTTATTGAAGAGACTGTCTTTTTTCCATTGAATATTTTTTCCTGTTTTGTCGAAGATTATTTCACCATAGAGTTGAGGGTCCATATCTGGGCTCTCCACTCTGTTCCACTGGTCCATGTGTCTGTTTTTATGCCAGTACCACGCTGTCTTGGGGATCACAGCTTTGTAGTAAAGCTTGAAATCGGGTAACGTGATGCCGCCAGTTTTGTTTTTGTTTTTCAACATTTCCTTAGCAATTCGGGGTCTCTTCTGATTCCATACAAATTTTAGGATTATTTGCTCCAGCTCTTTGAAAAATACCGGTGGAATTTTGATCGGAATGGCATTAAAAGTATAGATTGCTCTAGGCAGTATAGACATTTTAACAATGTTTATTCTTCCAATCCAAGAGCATGGAACAGTCTTCCATCTTTTTGTGTCTTCTTCAATTTCTTTCATGAGTGTTCTGTAGTTCCTCGAGTACAGGTCCTAGACCTCTTTGGTTAGGTTTATTCCCAGGTATCTTATGGCTCTTGGTGCTATAGTAAATGGAATCGATTCTCTAATTTCCCTTTCTGTATTTTCATTGTTAGTGTATAAGAACTGATTTCTGTACATTGACTTTGTATCCTGCCACATTACTGAATTGCTGTATGAGTTCTAGTAGTTTGGGGGTGGAGTCTTTGGGGTTTTCCATATAAAGAATCATGTCATCTGCGAAGAAAGAGAGTTTGACTTCTTCCTTGCCAATTTGGATACCTTTTATTTATCTTTGTTGTCTGATTGCCATTGCTAGAACTTCTAATACTAGGTTGAACAAGAGTGGTGAGAGTGGGCATCCTTGTCGTGTTCCTGATCTCAACGGGAAGGCTGCAAGCTTTTTCCCATTGAGGATGATATTTGCTGTGGGTCTTTCATAGATAGATTTTATGAAGTTCAGGAATGTTCCCTCTATCCCTATACTTTGTAGCGTTTTCATCAGGAACAGATGCTGGATTTTGTCAAATGCTTTTTCTGCATCAATTGAGAGGACCATGTGGTTCTTCTCTCTTCTCTTATTGATTTGTTCTATCACATTGATTGATTTGCGAATGTTGAACCAACCTTGCAACCCAGGGATGAATCCCACCTGGTCATGGTGGATAATCTTTTTAATGTGCTGCTGGATCCTGTTTGCTAGGATCTTGTTCAGAATCTTTGCATCCATATTCATCAGTGATATTGGTCTGAAATTCTCCTTATTGGTAGGGTCTTTGCCTGGTTTGGGGATCAGAGTAATGCTGGCTTCATAAAAAGAGTCTGGAAGTTTTCCTTCTGCTTCAATTTTTTGGAACAGCTTCAGGAGAATTGGTGTTATTACTTCTTTGAAAGTTTGGTAGAATTCCCCAGGGAATCCGTCAGGTCCTGCGCTCTGTTTTTTGGGAGGTTTTTGATCACTGCTTCAATCTCGTTACTAGATATCGGTCTATTCAGGCTGTCAATTTCTTCCTGGTTCAATTTTGGGAGTTTGTAGTTTTCCAGGAATGCATCCATTTCATCTAGGTTGCTTAGCTTATTGGCATATAACTGTTGGTAATAATTTCTGATGATTGTTTCCATTTCAAAAAATGGGCAGAAGATATGAACAGACACTTCTCCAACGAAGACATACAAAATGGCTATCAGACACATGAAAAAATGTTCATCATCACTAGCCATCAGGGAGATTCAAATTAAAACAACATTGAGATACCACCTGACACCAGTTAGAATGGCCAAAATTAGCAAGACAGGAAACAACGTGTGTTGGAGAAGATGTGGAGAAAGGGGAATCCTCTTACACTGTTGGTGGGAATGCAAGTTAGTACAGCCACTTTGGAGAACAGTGTGGAGATTCCTCAAGAAATTAAGAATAGAACTTCCCTATGACCCTGCAATTGCACTGCTGGGTATTTACCCCAAAGATACAGATGTAGTGAAAAGATGTAGTGAAAAGAAGGGCCATCTGTACCCTAATGTTTATTGCAGCAATGGCTACGGTCGCCAAGATGCCCTTCAATGGACGAATGGATAAGGAAGATGTGGTCCATATACACAATGGAGTATTATGCCTCCATCAGAAAGGATGAATACCCAACTTTTGTATCAACATGGATGGGACTGGAAGAGATTATGCTGAGCGAAATAAGTCAAGCAGAGAGAGTCAAGTATCATATGGTCTCACTTATTTGTGGAGCATAACAAAGAACATGGAGGACATGGGGAGATGGAGAGGAGAGGGAGTTGAGGGACACTGGAAGGGGAGATGAACCATGAGAGACTATGGACTCTGAAAAACAACCAGAGGGTTTTGAATGGGTGGGAGAGTGGGAGGTTGAGGAACCAGGTGGTGGGTAATAGGGAGGGCATGTACTGCATGGAGCACTGGGTGTGATGCCAAAACAATGAACACTGTTATGCTGTAAATAAACAAATAAAAAATAAATAAATAAATAACCTAAATCTGAAACCTGAAACCATAAAAATCCCAGGATGAACCACAGGAAGTAATCTCTCGGACATCGGTTATAGTAACATTTTTCTAGATATGTCTCTGGAGCCATAGGAAACAAAAGCAAAAATAAACTATTGGGACTTTGTCAAAATAAGAAGCTTCTACACAGAAAAGAAACAATCAATAAAACGAAAAGATAAACTATTAAGTAGAAGAAGATACTAACAAATGATATATCTAACAAAGGATTAGCATGCAAAGTACATAAAGAATTTATACAACTCAGCACTATACATACTAACAAATAATCCAACTAAATTGGGCAGAAGACATGCACAAATATTTCTTTAAAGATGACAGAGATGGTCAGCAGACACAGTAAAAAATGCTCAACATTATCCTTCATCAGGAAGTTGCAAATCAAAATGACAGATGAATCACTAAATATTACTCCCGAGATCAGTGCTACACTCATTGTTATGTAATTTGAATTAAAAGAAAAACAACTACAATGAGATCACCAAGTCTGCCAGAATGATAAAATAAAAAACAAAAGAAACAACAAATGCTGACTAAGATGTGCAGAGAATGGGGACCCCTCTTGCATTGTTGGTGAGAATGCAAACTTGCATGGCCACTGTAGAAAACAGTATGGAGTTTCCTCAAAACATTAAAAATAGAAATAGGATATTGTCCAGTCATGCCACTTCTGGGTATTTACCAAACTTTACAAGTACACTAATTCAAAATGATATATGCACACCTGTGTTGTTGCAGCATTATTTATAATAGCCAAATTATGCAAGCAGCCTAAGGATCTATCCATAGATGAATGGGTGAACACGTGGTATACATATACATGGATATGTGTATATACATGGATACCTGTGTATCGGTATATATATATGTATATATATATACATAAATATGCACATATATAAATATGCACATATATATATAGATATAAAATTAAATATCACTCAGACACCAAAAAGAATGAAATCTTGCCATTTGCAACAACACAGTTTGCTCTAGATGGAATAAGGCTAAGTGAAATAAGTCAGAGAAAGACAACATATGATTTCACTCTTGGAATTTAAGAAGCAAAACAAATTTAAGAAGAGACAAAAAACAAAGTCTTAAATGTAGGAAAGAAATTTGTGGTTTGGGCGCCTGGGTGGCTCAGTCATTAAAGCCTCTGCCTTCAGCGTAGGTTGATCCCAGAGTCCTGGGATCGAGCCCCGCATTGGGCTCTTTGCTCGGCAGGGAGTCTACTTCCTCCTCTCTCTCTCTGTTTCTCTGCCTACTTGTGATCTCTGTCTGTCAAGTAAATAAATAAAATCTTTAAAAAAAAAAAAAGAAATTCGTGGTTTCCAGAGAGGAGGTGGGTAGGGGAATGGGTAAAACTGGTGAAGGGAATTAAGGGTACACTTACAATTAGCAGCGAGTAATGTATGGAAGTGTTGAATCACGGTATTGTACACCTGAAACAAACTGTATGTTAATATGTTAATTATATAGAAATAAAAAAGTTAGAAGGAAGGAAAGAATAAATGAAATAGAAGCTAACATTAAACAGTGAAAAAGATCTATATGCTAATATGTTAATTATATGGAAATAAAAAAGTTATAAGTGACTTTTATTACAATGTAACACTGTATGTTAATGTTAATTATATGGACATAAAAAAGTTGGAAGGAAAGAATAAAAGAAATAGAAGCTAAAATTAAACAGTGAAAAAGATCAGTGAGACTAAGAGGTGGTTCTTTCAAAAGAGAAAATGGGTAAACCTTATTGATGAAGCCAGACTCAAGAAAGAGGATGCCCTCTTCTTTATCCCTTCTTTATTTGATGGACATTTGGGTTCTCTCCGTAGTTTGGTTGATTTTGATAATGTTGCTATAAACATTGGGATACTTGTTCCTCTTCAAATCTGTATTTTTGTATCTTTTGGGTAAATACCTAGTAATACAATGCTGGATCATAGGGTAGTTCTATTTTTAGTGAATGGATTATCACTCAGCCATCAAGAAGCGTGAAATTTTGCCATTTACAATGATGTGGATGGAACTAGAATATATTATCCTAAGTGAAATAAGTCAGTTGGGGAAAGACACATACCATATGATTTCCTTCTTATGTAGAATTTAAGAAAAAAGCAGATGAACATATGCAAAGGGGGAAAAAAGGAAAGAGGGAAACAAACCATTAGAGACTCTCTACTTTTTAAAAAAATATATTTATTTTGGAGGGGAGGAGGAGAGGGAGAGAGAATTTTAAGCAGACTCCATGTTGAGCATGGAGCCCCATGCAGGGCTCAATCTCCCGACCCTGAGATCTCAATCTGAGCTGAAACCAAGAGTCAGGCACTTAACTGACTATGCCACCTGGGCAGCGGCAAGAGACTTTTAAGGATAGAGAACAAATGGAGGGTTGATCAAGGGAGTTCGGTGGGGAATGGGCTAGATGGGGGACAAGTATTAAAGAGGTCACCTGTAATGAGCACTGGGTGTTATACGTAAGTGATGAATTACTGAATTCTACTCCAGAAACCAGTGTGGCACTCTATGTTAACTAAAATTTAAATAGAAATTTAAAAAATAAATAAATAAAAAGAGGACTCACGTGATAATCACGTCAGACTCTCTTTAACCCCCGTTCATGCTTTCTGTAGATACATGCATATATATCTACATAAAATATTTAAAAAAAAAAGAGTTTGAAAGTATCCCTTGTGGACCTGTAGCCAGTAACATGACTTTTGTCCCACCCAATGGTTGGCCCACCATAGACTGTCCTGTTCTTCCACGAGTCAGCGGTGACCACAAGGGAGCCAGAGAATCTGTGTCTGACAGATGTGGATAGGAGCATTACTGTGTCATTCTTATTATTGCCATACTTGTTTTTTTTGTTTTGTTTTGTTTTTTGTTTTGTTTTGTTTTGTTTTACCCTACTTGTCTTGAATGGAAAAGAAAACCCTATATGTCATTCATAGAACAAGGTATATCGGTGTCCGTTCTTAGTTGATAATGTGAATAGAAGGTGAACTTAGATCCCCCCCATTGAGTGCAAAATATGGCAATAATCCTCTGCCCCCACTGGCACCCAAGTACGTTTTATCCCACAAGAGAGAACCTGGTGTCCAAGTAGCACTTTATTCAAAGAACCAGAAGAGAAAAAGGAGAAAGGGGGGAACCAATCAGATACTCACTTCCTTCATTAATGAAGCAGAATAGAAACTGATGGGGTCCTCCTTTTGACTTTCCACTTTTTTTTTAAACCCTTCTTACTATTAATATCCTGGGTTCTACCTAACCACAAGCCAAAAACAGCCATTGTATATATTTAGCTCTACATAACAGTAACTTTTTAGGATCCCTGAGGCATTGTCCTCCCAGGCACAACACAACTTTGCATTTCAATAGAAATGATCCTTTAAGTTTTTTGTCTTTCTCTTATTTCACTTAACCTTACACACTGTAGGTGCATCCATGGGGTTGCAAATGGCAAGATTTTATTCTATTCATCAGATGAGAAATACCATATGATTTTACTTATATGTGGAATTTAAGAAACAGAACAAATAAGGAAAATAGAAGGGGGAAAAACAGACTCTTAAATACAGAGAATCAGTGGTTGCCACTGAGGAGGTAGATGGGAGGATGGTTGGGTGAAATAAAGGGAATTGAAGGTACGCTTATCTTTTATTTATTTATTTATTTTTAAGATTTTATTTTATTTATTTGACAGAGAGAGAGATCACAAGTAGGGAGAGAGGCAGGCAGAGAGAGAGGAGGAAGCAGGCTCCCCGCCAAGCAGAGAGCCCGATGTGGGGCTCGATCCCAGGACCCTGGGATCATGACCTGAGCTGAAGGCAGAGGCTTTAACCCACTGAGCCACGCAGGCGCCCCTCTTTTATTTTTTTTAAAAAGATTTATTTATTTATTTGACAGACAGAGATCACAAGCAGGCAGAGAGGCAAGCAGAGAGAGAGGAGGAAGCAGGCTCCCTGCCAAGCAGAGAGCCCGATGTGGGTCTTGATCCCAGGACCCTGAGAGATCATGGCCTGAGCTGAAGGCAGAGGCTTTACCCCACTGAACCATCCAGGTGCCCCTGCACTTATCTTTTAAATAAAAAAAAAATTTATATATATATATTTATATGTATATTATATATTTATATACAAAATATTAATTATAATTAATATATATTAATAATTAATGTATTATATATTATAAATATACTTATATACGTATGTTTATATATAAAATATGTAATATATATAATATAGAAATATATAAATATAATTTATATATTAATTATATATAATATATATTAATTTATGTTTATATATTATATATTATAAATATTTATAAAATATATTATATAAATATATAAAATATGTATATAAATATTAACATATGTGTATATTTATATATAAAAGTACAAGTTTATATATATACATAAGTATATATTTATATATATCTATGTATTGTATGTTTCTATATATAAAACATATTTATATATAAATTTTAAAAATTAAATTAAAAATAAGTAAATAACATTAAATAAAAAAGTAAAGATTTTACTTATGTATTTTGAGAGTGTGTACAAGGAAGGGCAGAGGCAGAGAGGGAATCTCAAGCAGACTCCAAGCTCAGTGTGCAGCCTGATGAGGGACTCCATCTCTGCACCCTGACATTATGACCTGAACTGAAATCAATAAACGACAACTTTGTGAGTGGGCTTTTCCAGGGATCTTCCAGACAGATCATGTAATATCCGCGGACAGGGCTTCTGGTCTCTAAAGTCCCTGTTAGGCTCCTGGTTTTCTCTGTGATTGTGGGAGCTTGGTCATCAAGGTGATTATGGAACTTGGGATGAGAATAGGCAATTTGAGACCTTGCAAGTTTACTCTTCTGACTAAAATTCATGTATTTTACTTGAATAGAAGCTCCATGGGTTATTGTTAATTTTGATTTCCATGGTCCTAAAAATAATGGGTTTTGATACGTTTTGCAAGTATTCTTTTATGGCATAAGGGATTTTTTTTTTTTAAGCGTTTACCTTTCCAAATGATAACCATTCCACTTTTCTTCTTCCTCTTAAGGGTTTCGGGGTGTTTCTGGTTAAAATGGTGCCATGATCCTCCAAACATTTTCTTTCACCACTTGGGGAAATGGAAAATCGTATTCTGTTTGAGATTTGCTGGCTGCAGAATGCCCTTGTATTACATTTATGTTATGAAAAGCATCTCAAGTCATTGCAAAATAAATAACATGAGCTTCAGAATTAAATGTAAGCTTTACGTGACCATAGAAAACCCCCTTTGAGAACCATCAACTGGTTACAAGGATTGGTCTTTTTTCATTCCACTGTATGGAGGCATAATTACATTTAGTCACTCTAGTTGCTTCTGTGGGACCTTACAAAGCCACAGAAGTGAGTCATGTAGCAGGTCCCAGTGCACAAGCTTCCAAACTGTCCTTCAGAAGCGTCTGACGGGTAGGAAACACATGAGCTGAACTCCGAACTTGAACCTCAGAACATGTGAAGCTAGCCAAAGACCATCCAAATCTTAATTTCCCTTTCGCTGTGGGCTGCACTTTGCAGAAGCAATGCAATGGAACAGATCCTGAAACCTGCTGAAAATGTTTCTCCCATATCCCCTCTTCCGATACGCATCAGCATTCCTGCTCACATACTTACAGTCCACAACTGAACAAAAACTTTCATGAACTTTCATTGCTGGGCAGGAAGAGGACCTGGTTAATTCTGGAGCCGGTATTGCACAAATCGGTGGTTCATCTATCATTTATGGATCATCGCTCCTTGTGAACCACTGTGCTAGTTCACCTGGGAAATACATGTAGTGGGATTCGCCGAACGGTATGTCCTCCCTAAGGGACATTTGATTTGTAGAACAGAGAACCTTCCAGCTTGGGGAGGCTCTGTGTGGCATGAGGCTTCCTGGTTATTCTGTTGGTGTTGGGGAACAACCAAACTCGCACAACGAAGACAAGACTGGTAGAGTTCTTCCAGAGATGGGAAAGGAATTACGATTGAGGGAACAGTTGTGCCGTGAAGACAGACTACAAACTTCAAACATGAAATGTCAATTCCCCCACCCCTGTGGGTTTAGGAAAACATCCTCATGGGCTGACCTCCAGCTCCTCACCCTCTTGTTTTCAAAGAAGCTCAACAACCTGAGGTGGGCAGAAAAGTGAAATCGGAGGTGCATCTACGTCTGATTTTTTATGCTTTGCTCCTTATCGGTGATATGGTTCTCAATGAATTATTGAGATGCCGATTTAAATTATTTAAATGTCTATTTGAACTAATAAAACATGTGTGGAAGCAGATTGTAAATCGCTGTGGGTCAAAGACAGCCAACAGATTTGGACCTTGACAGGTCTTCTGTTTTCTAAGAGAAGAGAATGCACCACACAGAATTGGTGACTTCGTTGGCAGAGGTAGTATTGTACACCAGGGGCGACGTTTGCCAACCATACACGGGCCTAGGGGAGGGTCAGTGGGGCAGGAGGCATCCTTTGGGCTGTACAGTGCAAGTGGGCTCTGCATATTCTGGTGTCAGGATGAATATCTTATAGCAACGTTTGCACGAAGCAAACATCAATGCGGAGAAGTCCCTGGGAGCAAAAGCCTCAAAATCACAGATCAGAAGAGGAGTTAATGGGGCTGGAATGAAAGTGAGAAAACAGTAGGACTCCAGGAAGCCAAGGGACAGTGTTCTCCACTAATGGCAACTTACTCGTTCGTGTTGCCCTTCCTTGTGTAGACGACAGACTGAAGGATGTACCCTGATTTCCTCACAGATGAGCCTGGAAGAGCATCACCCACTGAGTCAACTCACTGGCTCTAGGGCAGCAGGACATCAAGTCGTAGACCAGCTCGCCATTAGCTGCCACTGGGTGGTGTTGCAGGTGGAATTGTGTCCTCCAAAAAGATGTTAAAGTCTCAACTCCTGCTGCATAGGGTTCTGATTTTTGGAAATAGGGTCTTTGTTGATATAATCAAGATGAGCTTACCAGGGTGGGACCCTACGCCAATAGGACCGATGTCCTTGTAAGATTAGAAGCAAGAGTTGCCCAGAGGGAAGACCCTGTGATGCTCCAGGGGAGAGGACAGCTTTGCGAAGGGCAGCAGAGGCAGAGATCGGAGCCATGGGGCAACTAAGCCAAGGGACCAAGGCTAGAAGCTAGAAGCATCAAGGCACCATCCCCTCCTCCCCATTTCAGAGGGAGCAGGTCCTTGCCAACACCTCCATTTTGAACTCCTGACGTCCTTGACATTTCTACCATTGGAAACCACCTTGTGTGTGTGACTTGTTCTAGCAGCCTGCGGAACACACAACAGTCTCTTTCCGCTTCCTCCCAAAGACGGTCTGAAATTAGTTTTCTGCGGACTTGTGCTCTGCCTTGGGCGTGATGTTGGTCATCTCTGCATGGAATGAAGACCCCAGGCTTGCCTGCATCCTAAGGAGGGGGCCTGTTACCTTTCTTGGAGGGGACAAGACCCCATACTGTTGCTCAAAGGAAGGAAATTACAGTGGCTGTTAAAGAGGCTTAATTTAGTCCCTGTCACACTGGCACAACCTCCCTGTGTCCAACCGTGTGGTGCACACAAGTCATTCTCTGCGCAAACACCCCGGACGACACATTACAACCCTTGGCTCATGGGCTCACTTGCTCCCGTGAGAACGCAACAGGAAATGTTTTTATGTTCTTCTCACGCGGTTTCCTTAACATTTGTTTTAGGTTCACTTTCTAATTAAGCAATTTTTTTGTAGGTCAGTGACCGCAGGTTTGGCGAAACTTTAGCAAGTTAAATAACATTACATAAAATATACGGCTCAAAAGAACCCAGGCTCTGCAATTATAATCAGGGTAGTTCCACCGAAATGCTAATGAGGCATTTTCTCTTTTTAAACGCGTGACCTTTTTCGCGCCTAATGGAGAGCAAGGTATGAAGCTTTTATGGTGAGTCTTTTTTTAGCCAGCCTCCCATAGAAAAATATATCTTTTTCACCATACCTATTTTGAAGTCCCCTGATGTCTAAAACACCTTCCATGGGTGTTTGATGCGAAGCCTAGTTATTTCTCATACGCCCGTCCCCAGACAGGGTGACCGCAGGGGGGGGCTAACAGTCTCAGACTTCTGGATTCCTGAGGGGCAGCTCACGTTGCAAAAAAAAAAAGTTATAACATAGAACCTAAAATTGGTCATTTTAACCACTGCAAGGTGTATAGCTCAAGAGGATACTGTGTGCAACCATCCAACTCCAGAAGCTTTTCATCCTGCAGAACTAAAACCCCGTCCTCGTCCATCACCGACTTCCCACCGCCGTCTCCCCTCAGCTCGCACCACCTACCCTCTACTGTCTGTATGAATTAGACTCCCCCAAGCACCTCTACGTTGAAGCCTCCAGTGGAGGTCTTTGTGCGACGGGCACATTTCGCGCAGCATCCTGTCCTCCACGTTCCGCAACATTGTAGCAGGGGTCAGAACGTGCCTACTTTTTATAGCCAAAAAGTATTCCCCTTGGCATGCTCCAACCACAGCGGGTTTCTTTATCTAGCCGTCGTGGACACTTGCATTTTTCAGCTGCTGTAAATTCTACTGTGAATGTGGATTTTCCATTCTTCTAGGTGCATACCTTTAAAGGGACTGCTGGATGACACGGTGACTTCGTCTTTTGTTTTCGGAGGGAAGGCTATAAGGAAGTTCACTCTGCCCACATCTCTTCAGGCTTGAACACACCCAACGTGCTTGGGGGTTCAAGGTTCCACCCCACCTCCGTGCTGTGTTCTACGCCCACAACCACCCCGTAAATCATTGCCTGTATTAGTCATCTTTGTCTCTTTTAAGACATGAGTATTTAAATAGGACATTGAAGACTTTCAAGGTTTGAGGGATATTTGTGTTTTTTGTTTTAGGACGCTTTTATAGTTGTTTTAGGTTCAGAGCAACATTGAGACATTTGCCATATATACCTCGTCCCTCCTATGGCACGTCCCCCCCCCCCCCCATCACTATCCCACAGGACTTGGACATTTGCTCTAATTGATGGACCTACATGGACCTATCAGCCAGACTCCATGGTTTATAGGATGAGGTTCACTCTCTACCTTGTACATGCTCTGGCTTTGTACACATAACTGAGGACCTGCACCCATTGAGATAATTATCACACACAGCAGTTTCACTGCCCTGAGAATCCCCTGTGGTTCACCTTTTGATCCCTACCTCCCCCTAACCCTTGGCAACCACGAGGTCTCTGTAACTTTGTCCTTTCCAAGACGTGAGAGTAGGAATCCTACAGGATGTAGCCATTTTCAGACTGGGTTTTCACGTAGTATGCACTGGTTTCCTCCATGTCTCTTCAAAGCTTAGTAGCTCATTCCTTTCTACTGATCAATAATATTGTGTTCAATAATAATAATAATATTGTGTTGTCTGGAAAGACCACCATTTATTCATCCACTCACCTACTGATGGACACCTTGGTTGTGTTCAGGTTGGGACAATAAGGAAAAAGTTGCTACAGATACTGGTGTGCAGGTTTTTCTGTGGACATACATTCTGAACTCCTTTGGGGAGATACCATGGAATACTATCGCTGGATCTTGAGGTAAGAGGTTCAGTTTTGTACAAAACCACCCAATTGTTTTATTGTTCTTTATAATTGGACAGAATTAACCCATTGCATATAAAACTGGCTGAAATTTCTGTTGCTGTGTTCCATTTACTCAAAGATCCTTACAATTTTTAGAGGAAGTGTCTAAATTTCATTTTTTTCCCCAAAAATGGATTCTCTCCATTTATTTGCATCCTCTTTAAGGACTTCTACTAAAATTGTGCCACTTACAAACTTGGTATGCTGCCTAAAATGTCCAGAATTACCAGCATGGTATCTGTTCTAATTTCTAAAGGTTGTCCATCAGCCTTTTAAAAATGGCTCCACATTTTGGAGCCATTTGGAGCCATTATGACTTCATAAAGACAAATTCAAAATATAGTTCTTGCCTTCCCCTTTCCTAGAATGGAAAGACAGCTTTAGGATATTTCTGTCCTTATCCATTTGGGTTTAGTTTAAAATAAACTGATGGGGGAACTTGGTTGGCTCCCTTGGTTAAGCGTCCAACGCTTGATCTCAGCTCAGGTCTTGATCTCAGCGTTGTGAGTTCAAGTCCCATGTTGGGGCTTTAAAAAATAAAATAATATCAACTTAGGTCAAGAAGCCATCATGTCAGTTTTTCTTGTGGCTGGACATATTTGAGAGAAGTCTCAATTCTATCAACCACATAGGTAATAAACCATATAATATGTAAGGTTTTTAGAAAATTTTAGAAAGGATTCTCTTAGTCTCTAGCTCATTAACAGGATTAAAACACTTATCATTGAAATTATGTCTTGAGGGACCGAACGCTACCTCTGTGTTCATGAATAAAATGTGTGCATGACGGTGTTACAAGAACACTTTTGGAGGTGCTCCAGGCTTTGCCCATATGACCTATGTTCTGTGCACCAAAGCTGTGCTTGGATTGCCCCCCGACATGCACAACTTTTCTGACACTCGGAACCCAGTAGATGGTGCAGCCTTTCACCTGGTCAGAGTCCCAGAGCCTCAGTGACCCTGTTGGACAGGTTCCGTCCCTCATCTCATTACTCTTCATTTCCTTCTGCTTCCTTACTACCCCTCTATCTGCTTCTCCTGCTCCGTGCTCTCAGGACGCTAAAGGTCCATGCAATGCTACCTCTGTACTGCCAGCGAGTACGTCCAGAGACAGAGAAACCTTACAGTCAGAATCGCACACACAGGGTTCATTTAAACAGTGGCATGGGAACCCCAAGAGCTGATCAGCAATCCTGGGTCCTCTGCACGGTCAAGACAAAACCATTCTCAGGCTCAGTGCAATGAGGGGAGGCAGTAGTTATGGTGGAGAAACGTGAAGGGCGTGACGTTTTACCCTCCTCACATGCTCACGCGTCAGCCAGCCAGTTGCATGTAGACGCTAGCAGAAGACTAAAGACTTGAGAGACAAAGGACTTTATCATAGCAGTTGGTTATGCTCTACGTGGCCCAAATCCATCATCCCTTGGTGGCCATGAGGGGACCAGTCCAGGTGGATGTTGCACAGTTGGGTTGAGTTACAAGTGAGGAACCAACCCTAGGAAATGTCCATTCTTACAAGACACCTGCCAGGGACACTTCTGCATCTTTGCCTTGCAGGAGAGGTTATGCTTTACTGTTCTGGGTGGTAAACAGATCATACTCTTCTCCACGGGGACGTGCTGTTCTACCTTCTAAAACTGTCCTCTATACAAATATCCTCAGCAAAATGAAGACAAGAGCTTCTGCTTTGCTTACAAGGCATGCAAACACATGAGTGACCCAAGAGGAATCCTCTACCAATAACCCATAATTAAGAGGCTAGGTAGCAATGGCCACCTTGAGAGGGCCAGTGACCACTGGTCAAGGGACACTGCTGGCCCAGCCAGAGAAGCAGATGCCTACGCTCCAACTCCTACATCCTTTAAACTGCTCTTAGATCTCCTCCGTTGAGCGCACAAGGAACTCAAATCGAAGGATCACGTGGATACACACAGAGTATCCACTTTGTGGACACAGAGCAGGGTGGGAATAGTGAACACATGCAGGACATTGAGTAACATGGTCTACGGTTGGTTTCTACTCAGCCTGTCAAGCCTCCTGCATGCTCCTTCCATGTAGACCTTCCAAGAGTATTTTCATCCAGCAGAAGCACAAGGACTGATAAGAAGAGAGTCAGGAGCCTGCTTCCTTCCTCTTGAGCAACAAATAATGGTTGCCTGCTACAGCATTTACTGTTTATACAACCAGTCTTGTACAGATACGTTTACTCATATGAATTTTAAAACTAAGAGGAATTACTAGATAGGGTGATCGCCACATTTCCTTCCAGATCATATTATACTAATTTATGTTCCCATTTGTACTGAGAATATATGAGACCCACTTTTGCAAGCCCTACATCTCCCTTCTAAAGACTTTTTCCAGTTATTAAAAGGAAAAGAAATTATGGTTGAGAGCATAAGAAAGCAGTCATCTCTCTATCCCAGTCCCCAGGAAGGGTTGGTGTTAAGAACTTGAACCATGAGGTCACAAGCAGGAGGCAAACGTCTGCCTTCCAGTGTCTGGCAGCTTACAGAACTCTGTAGACATCAAATACCACTTTTATGAAACAATTGTTGGAATTATTGGAGTGGGAGTATGGCCAGCAAGATAGTGAGACATCCAAAGGGGAGTGGGTGACTAGCCATACTGCATGCTCAGATCTGGAGTTCCAGCCCTAGGTCACGAGGTGGGCCATTCCCTGATGGAGACTGGCATGAGTGAATGAGAGTACCAAAGATCCATAGTCTGGTCATAAAGGAAGCTCCTTCTCCTCCCCTCACCCAGAATAACAGCAGATACATTTTAGTGTCCTACTAATTCCTTGCATCTGACAACCAAGTACAAGGAGATAGATGTAGATTTGTTTAAAGGCCAGAATATAGAACCATATAGAATGACAAGAAACAGGGGATTTTAGTTAGGAAAGACTTTTAAGATTTGAGAGAGAGAGAGAAAATACATGCACATGAGCAGAGGGAGGGGCAAAGGAAGAGAATGTCAAGCAGACTCCCCGTCGAGCCATGCCTAACATGGAGCTTGATCCCATGCCCCTTGAGGTCATGGGTTGAGCTGAAATCAAGAGTCAGGTGCTCAACTGACTGAGCCACCCAGGTGTCCCTAGGAAAGACTTTTTAAACAAGTCCTCAGAACCAAAGTGATCTGAAGACAGAAATCATGGGTGCTGGTGAGGACAGGAGACCTTGACACATGATAAAATACACACTCCTAGAGAAAGTGTTAGCAGCCACTTAGCTAATGTCTGACCTTTGGGAATAAGAGGGAATCCAATCCAATCCAATCCAATCAGGGATACAGCTTAGAAGCATCAGGAAGACAAGACACAACAGCCTCTGGTGGACACAGGAGGCCTTGCGAACAGTCTAGCAATCACACACAGTTAAACAGTAGTCTATCACAATGTAGGCTCAAGACCACCAGGACCCTTCCAACATCAGAGAGACAATTTTGTAGATCTCCTAACACCCAGGCCATGTGGTATCAAGACAGACAGAACCTAGAGAGGCAAGTGGTCCCTGCCAGGTGGAAGTTCTGCCTGACTGAGTAGAGCTTGAAGTCCCATTGCCTCTCCCACTCCGAAGTCATCAATACGGCTCATGAAAAATGGGATTTCTTACAGAGTCTTCCAAACTTTGTAAACTGGGCATGCCACCCCCACGGAGAACATGATCTAGAGCCCAAGAACAGAGCCCAAGTGTGAAAACCTTTACACATTTAGAGTTGTTGAATCTGGTGTAAGTTAGCCCTTGACTTAAGAACAATTTGAGATAGGACCCACTTCACACACACAAGTGTGGGTTTTGGAGTCCTTAAGGAGAAGGCCTCACATTGGGATCACATACTTTATGAAGAATTCGTGTAAAGAATTACGTGGCTTGAGCCTGCCTTTGCTGCATCATGTGGACAGATTTCCATAGGATGGTATTTTCCCTCTGGTGTGCACGTGCTTGTCTGTCTTGCACGAACTGTGGACCAGCACAGGCAAGGGAAGAAGGGACTCGGCGGGCAGAGAAAGCATCCTTAGCATTCTCCTAGATCTCATCCCCGATGGACGTTTGTCTTCTTCCAGGTCCTTACCTTTTTCTCTCAACATGTTTTGGAAGTTCCATCCGGCTCTATCTCAGGAGAACAGAGCTGCGTGTAAAGGTTAGACTCCCACTGGTTGACCACATTTGCCCCTGGCTCTTCAACCAGTCTTGCTCACTCCTCCTTCTATGCCCAAATTACGAGTGTCATACATGTGTATTAATACCACGTGTCATTAACATCCTTGGATTAAATTATTTCATTTTACCATAGTCTTTGGAAGGAAAAACAGGACAGGACAGAATTAAAATCAGAACGTATGCATATGGTTCCATTTCTGCACGACACTTGGAACAGAATCCAGAGGCCTCTTTCAAATATACTCCTATATTTAAATCACCCTATTAATATTTTGAGTTTAAAAGCTATTTAAAACATCTGTTCAATATTTGTTACCTAAGTAAGCCCAGTAAACCCACTCTGGGGAACTGAATTGAAAACGTCTGAAACGAGATGGATCCATATCGATGAATGATTATTCAAAGCCAATAGGCTGGATTTTTAATTCCTTGCTCTAGAAGTCAAAATAGGGTCTTGGAAGCCAGATCCAACCAAAAGAGATCTTTAAAACATTTGACAAGTCTTAGAAGTATTGATCTCAGTAGGGCTGGGGGAGGGAGTTGGAAGAGCCCCGTAGCGTTCTGGGTTCTGAAAATTCAGAGGGTCCCGAGCTTCTCGGCTCTTCTTCCTTGCCCCCAGCTGGCTAGGTCTGCTCAGGTTCTGCCCTCTCAAGACAGGACACAAGGTCAGCAGCCTCTCCCTGTACTAGATAGGGCTTCAGGCTTTGAGCTTCTCTAAGACAAGGGGACCCTTAACCCTATCTTCTGTCCCTGACAGTGGGGCTAGACAATGCCTTAGCCCTGAGATTGAGAAGACAAGGAAGAAGCAGATCTCCCAGGACCTCACCTATAACACCAGGCTCAGACTGAGATGCAGAACGTGCGGAGAAAATGGTGCCTGTGAGATGAACACATCCATCCAGGGTCCCACAAGCCATCCAAAGCTAAGCCTGACCTAGGGCCCATGTTTTTTGCTTTTGGAATCTGCTAACCACAGAGGACCAAGAAGTGGTGAGGAATCTTCCAAGAGTAAAGCATTAGGAGCCTCAGGGGGGTGGCCCTCCCAAGGGCTCATGGCTTACACTTACAGACACCATTTACCTCACCATGGAATATTTCTTAGCCTTCAGTCCCATCCCACCCGGGAGCTCTCGCTGGGGCAGAGCCGGCTGCATCTCTAGGTGAAGAGCGACATGGAAGAGAAAGTCTACTGGACTGAATTTTGAGCTTCATCATTTTTCGTTCCCATTTTGGGGTCTGACAAAAGGACGCAAGAAAAGGGTAACCAGTCAAGCAAGTATCTGGTTGCTGGAGTGTTGGTTGAAGTGTTCCCCTAGTGTCCAGGCTATTAGGAGAGACTCCTTCTGGCATACACAAACCTTTTTACTTTCCATGACCAAAGCTGCCTATCCAGAAAGGCATCCAAGCCATGTGGCCTCCAGCACAGGGAATAAATCCACTCCAGCTCACAGAAGGGTCACTTCATCCCTTACATTAGCGGGGAGCACTTCAGGGAAGAAGACAGTCAATTCTACTGATGGACATTTTGCCATTAGAAGTTGAAGGACAATCAGCTTATAGAAAAGGATACAGCGGGGGCACCTGGGTGGCTCAGTGGGTTAGGCCTCTGCCTTCGGCTCAGGTCATGGTCTCAGGGTTCTGGGATCGAGCCCCGTGTTGGGCTCTCTGCTCGGCGGGGAGCCTGCTTCCCTCTCTCTCTCTCTGCCTGCCTCTCTGCCTACTTGTGATCTCTGTCTGTCAGATAAATACATAAATTCTTTAAAAAAAAAAAAAAAGAAAAGGATACAGCAAATGGACTGCCTCTATGCTCCGCACAGGGTCCAACACCCACACCTGTATTACCGGGGAGCCTGGAGTCCACACAGCCATGTCCAGATCACCAGGGAGCCCCGGGGTGCACACGCCCATGCCTGTATCTCCAGGGAGCCCGGGGTCCACATGCCCATATCCAGATCACTGGAGAGCTCAGGGTCCACATGCCCGCACCTGGGTCACCGGGGAACCCCGCGGTCCACACACCCCCGTCCTGGGTCTCCAGAGAGCTTGGGGTCCACATGCCTACGCCTGTATCTCTGGGGAGCCCCGGGGTCCACGTGCCCACACCTGGGTCACTGGGGAGCTCGCTGGAGATGCCATGAAGCCATGAAACTTGGGGCAGGGGCTGAGAGGTTCGGCAGGCCTCCCGGTGACGGTGATGCCCGCGCTGGACAGTGCGAGGCAGGAGTCAGAGCCGTGTGTGTAGCGCACAGCAACAATGCACTGGCACCAGAAGACTGAAGGGCCTCCAGCTGGTGCTCGGGGAGCAGTGGGTGTCCTGACATTGGCACACGGCTCTGCTGGACACACAAGGAAGTCCACTAGCAGAGCACATATGGTATCGGCACAGCCTGCTCATGAAGAGAGCTGTTCCACATCTAAGAATTGACAGTAAAAAACAACAACAAAAAACCCACAAAATGGATCCCTTTGATGGGCTTTCGGACTTCAACCCTCAGCTGTAGGATTTCTGCTCAGAAAGGGAGCAGCTGTCTCTTTCAGCAGGGCTGCTCCTGATATCTGAGGGCCCTGTTCCACACCAGGGATGTGGTTCAGCTGACATTTGTCTCTGATGTGACTATGGCCCCATGTCACCGATGGCCTGAAGACCCGAGCTCACGGCTATGCTGCCCTTGACTTTCCACATACGTCTCTCCAACCACAACTACAGAGAATACGCACAATCCTGAAAAGTGTACGGGTTCCCCAGACAACGCACAGCACTCACCCCGAACGCCTTCCTACATCACAAAGACCACCCAGAATGAGAGCTGCCTATTTCCTGCGGGGATGTCGGGTCCGGTCTCCCTCCTTACTCACGCAAAGGCATAGGCACAGAGGAACACACCTACTTGTCCAACAACCAGAGACATCAAGAGCAGCCCCCATGTAGAACGCAGCCTTCCCAATGGCCAGGAGCTCCTGACCAGCTGTCCATGAGTTTTACTGTGGCCTGAGTGATCCATTCACTTACCCAACCACACACACTTGTGCCTTGAGCACGCATGCCCGTTCCACCCAGACCCTGCCTAGCAAGACAGCGTACTAGCCCCCCCAACCTTCAAGAAAGCATACTAGCCCCCCAACCTTCCAGCCAAGCAGATCACAATGAACTTTACCGCTAACCTTGGGCATTCCAAGAACCTGTCACAGCCCTGAGCTCCGTAGGCACACAGAAGACCGTTCCCTGTAATTAGACTAGCAAGCAGAATAGCCACTACCAATAAAGCATCTGCTCTTTGAGGCCACCTATGACAACCATCACACACATTCCTACTTGAACAGGAAGACTACCAGACGTGAAGTTACTTGTGGTCACACAACAGTCAGGAGTCAGGCCGGTAATCCAGACCCAAGGTGCATTCTAGAACCCATGTCTCTCTATCGCCATGCTGACCGAGAAGGGCTTTTCCACCCGAGTCCCCAGATGATGGGTTCCAATTTACTGCCTTTGGAGGTGACAGCCCCCACCCCCCAGCTGAACCTCAGCAGTCTCCCTGCAATGCTTGGACCTGACTTCTGCACCAAGTCCCTGGTTGGTGTTCTGGTTCCTCAGATGGGAGTTTCTCGCAACCAGGCCACTGACGTGTCATGGTCCAGACCTGTGCTGCTGGCCCCAGGTGCCTCACAGACCTGGTGGGTAGAGTTCGCTCACCCAGCCCGATCCACTTGGCCCATCATGAGTGCTGGGAACGCTGTTTTAACGGCCCTGCTCTGGGCCACCATTATAGCAAGCACCTGGAATACAGTACTGAGCATGGCCTTCTTCTACCCTGGGCCCTCAGGCTACCACTCATCCAAGCCCACAGAACATCGTGGCAGAAAGCATGCATGAAAGATGTCACATTGACATGGCCGAAGAGGCCTTCTCAGAGGTATCCTGGGGAACAGCGGACCTCAGAAACACCCACGCAATCTCTGGTTCCCTGCAGAAGCATTGGTGTTCATCATTCATGGTCTCAGCTGGAAACTCACCCAACGCAGGGTCATAGGGTGCATCGGTGGTTATAAGTTGCAAAAAGGAGGGACGTGCTAAGATCCCGAGGCCACGATTTGTCTGAGGTGAAGGCGAGTCATCCTCTAGGAGCTATACCGCCTGTGAGTTCTTTCCTACAAATCGCCCGGGGCTCTTGTTAGGACATGGATTCTAAGGAACCTTGCAACTCAGCTGCATGATTTTACCAGAAAAGGAATCCCTTAGGAAATGCAAAAAAAGCAGCACCAAATCTCAGGGCAGGACGGAGATGGAGGCTCAGGTATGCGGTTGGGGGGGAGGTCTCAAATGCGTATAAAAACCAAGAAGGGGAAAGAATGAGCCTCAGCCGTAGATACCGCCCGCAACAAATCCATTCAATTGCATGGACAGTCCATGTCTGAGACACAGAGAAAGACGCAGCCTGGGGGACCTGGTCCAGTCCAGCCCAGCAGACAACGAGGAACGCCATACCCCAGATGCCAGGTTCACCAGCACAGAGCTGGCAAACTGCACCACATTCACAGGCCACAGGGGCAGATCCGCACGACCAGGCAAGCCAACACCACCAGGGCAAGCACGAGGTCACAGACAGAGAGCGAGACAAGCAGACATATTTCCAGATGTGGGAAGGGAATTTACCTTCCTGTCTTCAGCTTCTTGAGGAAACAGAGTCAGGGGAAAACCAGAGTTTCCTAGCTGCAGGGAAAACAGCGTCCAGGCAGGGACAGGGTGTGGTCGCTGGGACACAGCCGACCCCCAGTCTGCGAGCCGCCCACGTCACGTCAGTCATGAAGTTACCGGGTACGGGGCCAGAGAACGCCCTTCAGCGCTTTCCTGACGGTGAACATCAGGATTAAGTGCGGATTAAGTGGTTGTAGCTGGGAGACTTGGCAGAGGCCTCTCGCCCCTTTAGTCAATCAAGCACATTGGCAGAGCACTCGCGTGTCTTCCATGCCAGACTCCCCAGCATTCCCTGGGACCTGGCACGTGTAAATTCATGGCCCTCTTGCAAAGCTATGCCTCAGAAACTCTGCAGGTGCCATCCGCAGCCTGAGGTTGTCCACGCCCAAGCCACTCTGGTGCACGCTCACGTTTGGGAAGCGCCGCTGGGCTCCACGGACCTGCTGTGGCCAAGGAAAGCAATGATGCAAGTCGCCTTAATCAGAAGCTTTTAAAAAGTGAGGGAAGATGGACGCTGGTTTACAGGGAGAGTGTGTGAAGGACTAATTCATAAAACATGTTCCAGGATCAATAATGACGGGTAAGGATGGTCCACGGCAATGTTACTGATGTTGAAGAACCATCCATCCCCATGTTGGATACTCACGTTATGGTTCTGATCATGAGAGAAAGGATGAGTGTCAAGAGGGGTCACACCGTACCATATGTTTCAAAATTTTCCCATGCTGTAACTATACGAGACTCACTTAAAAGAACTGCTTTTAGTGCTGATGCTGGCAAAAATGTCTTCTGGAGAAGGGGAAGCCCCAAACTGGAGAAGACCCAGCATGGCGGCCTACCGTGATGTCTTTCACAAAAATATTCAGAAAGTTTTGTTTTACCCGTGAACATAGACACAGGACCGAGAAGCAAAGGGTGTGTGAAGGTTTCTCATTATACTGATTGACTCAGCAAACATGTGGGGACCATCTACTCTGAAGGAGATGTGAGACCCAATCAAACATAATCTCATCTCCAGATGATTTCCCGTCTGGCGGTAGGGACAGGGTGGAGAGTCAATTAACAGTTGACGCAGCTGCATGACAGGTTCCCTCAAGGAGCTGTGGGAGCACGGTTTCTCCAGAAAAAAGCACCAAAGAACTTTTCCTCAGAGGGGAGTAATGCAGAGTGTGATGCTGGAGAGTCCCCGGTAATAACGTGCTAGTGTGATGCTGGAGAGTCCCCCGTAATAACGTGCTAGCAGAGGGAATGGTGAGTGAGGGGGTGTGCCGAAGAGACATGCCTCCTGGCAAGTGCTAGATGCTCAGGAAGGCTGGGGGACAGGGGAAGGGACACAGGAGATGAGGCTAGAGAATGAGTGGGACAGCTCATGGTAGGTTCTCCCTCCTATATGATTGGCCTCCCAACAAAAATCCCTCAATGTCAAGAGTGTGGGTGAGCCACCCCAGTTGTAGCCCGACATAATCTGGTCCCACACACGGTTGCTGGAAGCATCAAATGCTCTCCCTACACCTCCCCCAAAAGGGGTCAAAGTGCACCTGTTTTCTCCCAGACTCTGAACTCTGCTGATTTTAATCATTCAACTCTTAATCTGATTCTCATTAATCATTAGTCTGATTCTCATCATTTTATCTAATCTGTATCCTTTCACTGTGATCAACCATAACCATGCCTACAACCCCATTTCTGGTCCTTGAGTCCTTTGAGCAGATCATCAAACTCAAGGGGGGGTCTCTAAATCCCGCAACAGGACAGTCAAGTCAGAACTTTGGAGTTCACTCAAATCTCTAAGGACCTCAAATAAAACCAAACCCGGATTTCGAGAAAACACAAATGATTATCTTCTGGCACACATTCAAATGACTGGCAGATGGTACTACCGGGTTCCCTATGAGTTTTCCTCCTGTGATCCTGTGGACAGGATGGTTCATGTTCATTGACTTGTTGGCAAACTCATGTTAACACCTAAATTTACAACCTGGAGGGCGTCTCTCTTCACGAAGTAGAACATCTATAGTATGCCATACATTAACTAAGATATCCTGCATACTCACGTACCTCCATTACCAATTTATTGGATACAGTATGTGTGTCATTCTGCCCTTTGCGCTACAACGTAAAAGAGAGTCAATATCTTGATCAACTCCATTGACTTGAGTATAATTTCTTCCTTTTCATTAATACAAAGCACTCTTCACCAGAAACTTCCAAAAGGTATTCACAAAGCATTTATTTATTTTTTTTAAGATTTTATTTATTTGACAGAGATCACAAGTAGGCAGAGAGAGAGGAAGGGAAGCAGGCTCCCCGCTGAACAGAGAGCCCGATGTGGGGTTCAATCCCAGGACCCTGGGATCATGACCTGAGCTGAAGGCAGACGCTTTAACCCACTGAACCACCCAGGAGCCCTACAAAGCATTTAATTTCTATAACGATAAAGGAATTAGCCTCTGCCCATATAGCATATGCTTCCAAAATGGAAAATCTCTAGGATGATGACTTGGGATTATTCTTCTCTGTCGTCCCTCCATTTCAGTAACACATTACTTTATGGGGTTTATGCTAATTTTCAGCACTACACGAACATTGTGGAAATGGTTGATTTTTTTTTTAAAATTTTGCTTCTCTGATAAACATCCAATAATAAAAATGACATTAACATCCTTTAACTCTTCCTGTTTTTCTGAGCCTGTAACAGCCCTCATCTAGGAAAGTCTAAGCTGACACTCATTTCCATGTTTCAAGGTGAAAAGAACTCTCTATTGACCTGAGCGACGGCAAGCACATGATGTGTACAAATGAAATCCGTAACACGTATAGACATTTGTTTTCTAAAGTGTTTACGGGCAGAATTCATAAACACAAAGAGATCTGAAGTCAATGAAGGTTTTATTTCAATATTTAGCTCAAGTCTTTTTCTATTAGGTTGTTGAAATATGATTGTCTGGCGTTGTGTCAATGAGATTTTACAGTCGCTAACTAGAGACAGGAACCAAATCTCAGCATGATTAATAAAGGGTGTGAAGGCAATGGGAACAGCTTTACTTTGAAAAACACAATCATCATCGGGGGGAACGCTGCTTCAGTTGGGGATGTGAACAGAAAGTATTTTGAAGTATCTATCGAGACTGTGAATCGATTCAGAAATATTTAAATTTAACATAACACGAACAAGAGTCATTTTTCATTCCTGTGTTTTGTCCGTTCCGTAAGAATCAATGATGGACAGGAACTACATCTTTCTGTTAAAAACAAAAAACATTATATTCCCTTCTTTCAGTTTTATTTCAATTAAGCCAAGATAATTTATCAAAAAATATTGTTAACATGGAACGTGGGTATGTGAGTCTCCTTGGGCTGTCATAACAAAATAACAGAGAATGAGTGTCTTAAACAACAGAAATCTATTTTCTCACCATCCTGGAAGCTGGAAGTCTGAGCTCCGTGCAGGGTTGAGGCTTGGAGAGGAAGATCCAGGAAGGGCTAAGGAGGGGAGGCTGAGATCCAGGCAGGGCCGAGGGTGCAGGTCTGAGAACCAAGTGGATTCCTCCTTGCTGTGTTGATCCCAGTGTTCTCCCTATGCCCCCACGGGGATGTCCCTCTGTGCATGTGTGTTTGTCCTCATGTCCTCTTTTTATAAGGACACACTGGTCAGATTGATTCAGGGCCAACACTTAGGACCCCATTTTACCTTAATCATCTGTTTAAACACCCCATCTCCAAATAACGCTCATAGTCTGAGGTACTAAGGATCTTAGGGCCTCCACATGTCAATTTTGGAGAGACATAATTCAGTCAATAAAAATGGGTAAATCCTATTGGTTTTCATTGCAGAAGTCACTAAGACTTTCCTCAAACAATGCATACTGTGGTGAAAATATCCATGGTTTTCACTCCAAACTTAAAAATTGCCGTAGCTATATGAGGGAGGAGGTGCGGGATTGATGACTTCTTGACATATTTCAATGGGATACTCTACAAATTAGGAGGAGGAAATTGGGTTTTGAGTAAGAACTGCATCAGAAGTGACATTACTTTAAAACCTTGACTAGGATATGAAACAACCAGGAATTGCTTCTAGATCAATTCTATTGGAAACTATGTTACTACATATGTAACTATTATTAGAAACTATGTTACTACATAGGTAGCCATCGAAATGTTATTGGAAACTATGTTATTACATACATAGCTATCAAAATGCTATTGGATAGGTAGGTTAGTGTACATATTATACTAGTCTATTCCTGTTGGAGTACAGAAATATATACTAGGATGTTAGTGTATTTATAATTGTTAGGTCCGTTATTAAGTGAAACGAGACTGAGACAAAGTGAAAGTTATTTAAAGCTTTATTTTATGATAAGTATTACAAATCAGATTGATCGGCAAGGGGAACAAGACTGAAACAAGGTGAAAGTTATGCAAAGCTCTATTCTATGCTAAGCATTAGAAGTCAGACTGACTGGCTAGGGCCGCCTCCGAAGAGGACGACCCTGCCCCATCTTACAGACTACCTTTTATAGAGCAAAAGTCTGGCCACACATAGGTGGCCAATGAGATTGTAGTCATGTTAGGTCACACACAGGTGGCCAATTGAATTACAATTTACCCTATAGTAGCTGTTTGACCTGACCTATTACTCTGGTAAGAATTGGTGCTCAAGGTTGGCGCCCAAATGGCGGGGTTTACATTCTTTGGTGGTTAGGGAAAAAGTATGTGTGTTTCTTACTGATTGGATGTCTCTACCTGGCCCGACTCGTCCTTGAATTCTGGATTATTAGGAACTGGCTGACCATATTTTACTGGTTTCCCAGACTTGCTTCTAAGTAAGTTTCTTGGGGGTGGGGGTAGGGGGGTGGGCGGCAGGGTCAGTTTAAATTTTACTGCACAAGCAACAAAATGGCTTTTAACCAAGATGGAGTCTCCCTGGTTAAATAGGTCCTTATATTATACTCGATAAAGATCCACATAGAGACACACAGAATGTCTAGTGTGGCTACAAAAGTAGGCTGTTGATGACGTAGAATTATGAATTATGATGTATCCTATAGATCAAAAGCTCCATTCTTCATCTTATCACCATTAATGGCTCTCAACCATGGAGATAGTTGGAGAATTGGAGGAGTGAGTTGTCCTAATTGGGGGAGTGGCTACTGTTGAAACCTAATGGGTTGAGGCCAGGGCTGCTTCTAGAAATCCCACAGACTCAGGACAGCACCCCACCCCCCCAAATATCCATAGAGCCCAGTGTGAGACTCTGCAGAGAATTTCCAGCCATATCACTCACATTGTACCCACTGTCACTTTCACTCATCCAAGGAAAAAAACGTTCTTGTAAAAAAATTCTTTTTCTGTTACTGTAGCTTCCCATGACTTGCCCCATTGAAATTTGACACGAAGGAGGCACCCAAAATCTTTATGAGCAAAGACAGGATGAGAGAGAGAATCCCCTGTCCCTGTGCCATTCTGTCATCACCAAACCTGGTGATTAATTAGCTCACTTTTCCATCTCTGTACACCCATCAGCCCGGCCCTCCATTTCCTGGCCAGGCAGCCCCTAATGAACATTCTGAAACGGAACAATGACTCATTGTTGCGCCGGTTCCGCTTTCCGCAGAACCCGAACGGATTTAAATGTCACTCGGCGTCGTTGCGGGCATGGCGGATTGTGTTTCAGAGTGACTGTTGCTACTATATCTTAAATAATGTAAAGGTGAAGGATTGAAATGGGTCCTGTTAAAGCACATAATAGGAAATCTGTTCCCTCCTGCCTCGTTATTACGATGATTTGTAGTGAGGACTCCAATCTCATGAATAATACAAACCTCAACTCAAATTTCGTTTCAATTAAAAACTAGGGCACAAGCCCACTCGTAACATAGTAGGATTTGGGAAAGGATTTTTTTTTTTTAACTACTCACTGGTGTTCATAACTTAGCTCTGTGAGTGAGAATACTGAATCAACTCTGTTTTAGTCATTACATCAGATTGTATAAAAAGGAACTCATCCTTTTGGAAAACAATTTTGACATCTTTTTATTTTTAAGATTTTATTTATTTATTTGACAGAGAGAGAGATCACAAGTAGGCAGAGAGGCAGGCAGAGAGAGAGGAGGAAGCAGGCTCCCCACTGAGCAGAGAGCCTGATGAGGGGCTCGATCCCAGGACTCTGGGATCATGACCTGAGCCGAAGGCAGAGGCTTTAACAAACTGAGCCACCCAGGTGCCCCAATTTTGACATTTCTTTACTGTTTTTTTACTGTTAGCATTTGATGACCACATCAGCTGATGACCATTTGCATAAGATCAAATATATTTAGTATTTCGAGTTTCACAAAAGTTACCAAGGTTGGAAGATGGTCAACGACAAGGAAAGGACCTTGAATAGGTTAAAGGGTTGTGGAATTTCCGAATTAGTTTATGCGACAAAGATAGAAATAAGGCACAGAGTTATTGTGAAATAGATCAGGAGATGTAATTAAAATGCCGACGTGGAATGCTTGTGTCTTAAGCTTCTGCCTTCGGCTCAGGTCATGATCCCAGGGTCCTGGGATGGAGTTCCACATTGGGCTCTCTGCTCAGCAAGGAGCCCTCTTCTCCCTCTGACTGCTGCTCTCCCTGCTTGTGCACTCTCTCTCTCTCTCTCTCTCTGACAAATACATAAATAAAATCTTAAAATAAAAAAAATAAAATAAGATGCAGGATAATGGGGCGTCTGGGTGGCTCAGGTAGTTGAGTGTCAGAATCTTGATTTCAGCTCAAGGTCATGATCCTCAGGGTCATGAGATGGAGTCCCCCATCGGGCTGTACTCTGAGCATGGTACCTGCTTGGGATTCTTTCTCTCTCCCTCTGTCTCTCTGCCCCTCCTTCCCTCCTCTCATGTGCTCTCTTTAAAAAATAAAATAATGTAAAATAAAATCGAATGGAGGATAATGGGTGAAGAGAGGAAGGAAGAGTGCTTGGGAAAAAAATGCATATTAATATGAACTTGGTTGTCTCGTCTCCTTGCCAAGGGGGGCAAGTATGTGTTCCTATGGTCCATGTGTCCTATATCCTCTGATACTGCACACGTATGACTCTGTCCCCAGGGGATTGTGTTGGGTTAATGGCAGCGTGTGGCTCATGGCTTTGACTTCTGGGGTTTCTGATCTTCAAGAAAAGAAAGCTCTGCTTTTGTGGCTCAGCCAAATTTCTGGAAGAGGGTGGCCTAGGAGAGCACGATTCCCAGGAAAGGTTAGCACATCATTTATATCCCAGCAGACATGATGAATCGGAATTTCTGTTGGTGCCATTTAAGATCAAGTCTGCAGGAAGCGGTCCTTCTTGCATTTCTTACTTCCTCTACTGCCACACGTTATAAATCCGTCACAGTGCTGTGCAGCTGGGAATGGTGTGCAGTATGGTGAGGACATTTTATCATGTTGCTAGTGAGAGTGTATCATGACACCTGGATACTTCCAAGTGCTCTGTCCAGAGTTCCAAGGATCTTAAGGTCCAAGCTCTGTCCAAAGTTCTAAAGATCTTAAGGTCCGAGCTCTGTCCAGAGTTCCAAGGACTTTAAGGTCCAAGCTCTGTCCAGAGTTCCAAGGACCTTAAGGTCCAAGCTCTGTTCAGAGTTCCAAGGACCTTAAGGTCCAAGCTCTGTTCAGAGTACCAAGGACCTTAAGGTCCAACCATAGCCACATGTCTTTCACTTGTTGTTCAGATGTTCAGAAATGCGTGCCACTCATTTATGCCTGCATTTTTCTTTGCAACCTAGTGGATAGTACACTTAGCTGGTGCATACTTCTATGCTCTCAAGGGAAGTGGTGGAGGAGGGGGGATTTGTTAGAAGGGAAACTACTCTATCTTAGGGTACAAAAAAAGTCAACTCTCTAGATCACACACTTATAGTGGCATTATTAGGATTTTATTCAGATGGTCGGAATGCATCCTGGAGGACCAAAAGATGCCTCCCAATTTCTCACAGCTGAGCTCAGGAACTTACCTTGTCCTGAAGTCAGAACCTGCTCTTCAGGTGGTCTTCTCGGTGTCTATGGAGATCTTTGCCAGGGTCAGTTCTCTGATCCACTTGTACCAGAAATAGGCTGATTTCAACAAAAATGTTGTTTTGATCCACTCGGAAATCTGGAAGGTTCACACGGGACACTCGTCCTGTTCAGAAATAGTTTAATTTCAGTATCACATTTTTGAACCTCCGGGCCTCCAAACCATTTTGTAACACAGATAAGAATGGACGCATGGGTAGGGGTACACCCGTAGACTTCTGTCTCTGCTGAGGGGTTTTGAGGCCAGCTCCCTTCTTTGTAGATTGCAAGTTTGCCGATGTTCCAGCACAGGCCATGAAAATTTAAAAAAAAAAAAAAAAAGGCTCTTTTTCATTTTACAGACCTAAGTACAACGGATGTGTGATTCCTTTCTTATGGGATTTTTTTTTAAACTACTCTGATAACTTATTTTAAATTGACAAATTCAAAGAAAAAAAAAACAAAAAAAAACCCTAAAACTGACAAAGAAAAAAATCAGTTTAGTCTTATATTGATTAAAGGAGATGTGTCCATAACTAAGAAACCTTACCAAAAGAAATGGTCGATTTCACCATGAATTTTACCACATGTCTAGGGAAAAAATGATCTTACATAAATTCTTCCCACTTGGTATGGTGTCAGCTTTGATAATAAAGTCTACTATTGGAGTTGCAACCGTGGAAAATTACAGACCAATCTTACAAACACAGATGACAAAATCCTAAACTAAACGTTAGCAAACTAAATCCATCAATATTAAAAAAGCGCACTTCATCCTGAGTTGAGTTTACGCTAGGAACTCAAAGTATCTTAAAAAGTGAAACAGTGTAAGTCACCTCATCAACAGAAGGAGAAAATAAACACAATCACCTACGTAGATGAAGAATAAAATTCTATAAAAATAAAAAAATACACAATCACCTAATTTATAATTCTATATTCAAATTAAGATACTTAGCAAACTAGGATTAAAAAATGGGAATTTCTTTGAACTCAAAGTAACAAAGTAACTAGAAAAAAAACCAGGACAAGCATCATACTTGAATATTAATGTTGAAACTTTTCCTTAGAGTTGAGCTTGAGTTTTCCCTTGAGTTTAGAAAAACTCCATTAATAGCTGTGACTGTTTTTCTGTATTCTGTCAGACTCCATAAGAAGTAGTTTTAAGTTAAAAAGGAAGAAAGTAGCAAGCTGTCTTTAAAGATATTTTTCTGTTCTAAATAAATTGTAGGTAATTCTTTTAATAAATAGAAGGCACCCCAATCTAGATGGTCCAACCTGCATTGGGGAGCAAATTTTACCACCAAGATAGGCCTCTTTCACGTCTTATTTCTTGCAGGAATTTTTCAGAAAAGTTTCTGTAAAGTGCACAAGGTGTCAGTCATTAATAAACCCCATCATTACGAGCACGGGGAGGTAATTCTGGGTTAGCATGAGACGATGCTAAGGAACATGTATCCTTGCGATATTTGAATATCATTTAAGATAGGTCATTTACCTAACGTTGGTTGTATCCCACAGACATGGGGTACGGGTTTATTTTAATTGATGCCCTTATACATCATTGGCTTGACAACACCAAGATAGCAGTGTTTAGAAAAGGGATGCTAACCCCATGGAGCAGGAGGAAGGGTTTTTCTGCCATTCTAATGATAATGAGGAACCCGTCCCCATGTAGTAACATTTGGGAAGTTCCTTTGGAATAGTTCAATGGGATCTTTAGTATCTTCCCTCAAGAATGAGTCCATGATGGATGAAAGGACCAGATCAGGGAGTCAAACATGGCTTGTGTTGTTGGACCTGAGAACATATGAGCTTCCGGTGGCTTCTCTCTCTCCCTCTGCTGCTCCTCCTATGTGTGCTTTTTCACCTATATTGGTCTCTGTTCCAGGTTCTTGATAGAGTCCCTATATCTCTGGGACATTTCTAGGTGACAGGACCATTTGTTGTTGTTCTGAAGAGGTCCCCACCAAGACCAAGCCATGTTTAGAAGCTTGGAAGTTTCAGCTCTCCCCATCGTTCCGGGAGGAGAGAGGAGCTGGAAATGGACTTAATAATTGATCATGCCTGGAAGAGCAGCTTTTGTACACATCCCACTGGTGAGGGGGCTGTAAGCTTCGTGGTTGGCCAACACCTCTGTGTACCAGGAGTGCAGAACACCCCAACCCTACGGGGAGCTCCTCTGTCTGGGATCTTTCCAGACTCACGTCTTGTACCTCTCCATCTGGCTGTCCATCTGCATCTTTGATCACATCTTTTATTGTGTAGTAAACCAGGAGATGGAAGATTCTTTGAGTTCTATGAGCTCTTCTCACCAATGACCGAACCCAGCAGAGCAGGTGATGGGGACCTCGCCTCAGAGCCAGTCGTCCAGAAGTACCAGTGGGAATCTGGGACTTGGGGATTGCGTCTGAGCTGAGGATTGTCTCATGGGACTGAGCCCTTCACCCATGAGGTCTGCACTCACTCTGGTTCATGTCAGAAATGAGTTACCATGCAGGGTCCTCACCTGGTGTCACAGACAATGGCTTGGTGGCAGAGGGGACAGAGGGAAACTCCCACATATTTGGTGACAGACACATCAGAAGCAAAGTGTGTGTGAGATGGGAGGGAGAGACACACAAGTGAGATTTTCCTTTACAGCCGGGTGTTTTTAACATTGTATGCTTGAGGTCAGGGGGTCTCTCCATTCGGGTTTAAAATTAAATGCATGTGACCAGTTATGGAAGATGGTTTTTGAATGAAAAAACGCCACATGCATTTTTATGCAAAGCTTTCTAACTAAGCAGGTTTCCTTGTTTGCCTTTTGGGGGGTCATGGGTAGGGCGTTGCTTTTTCTGACCCTGAGACAAATCCATGGATCACATGTGTCCATTTACAGAGCTGTATTAGAAACACTTCCTGAGGGGCGCCTGGGTGGCTTAGTAGGTTAAAGCCTCTGCCTTCAGCTCAAGTCATGAACCCAAGGCCCTGGGACTGAGCCCCGCATCAGGCTCTCTGCTCAGCAGGGAGTCTGCTTCCTCCTCTCTCTCTGCCTGCTTTTCTGCCTAGTTGTGATCTCTGTCTGTCAAATAAATAAATAAAATCTTAAAAAAAAAAAGAAATACTTCCTGACCCTATCAGAGCAGGGCTCCTCCCTCAATGGAATCCATGAAATGGGGCTTTGCTGTGGGAATGCGTGATTTCTCGGACTCCAAATGTGTGTCATGCACACAGACCGTGTAATGTGTGGACAAGTGGGTTTCCCTGAAGATGAATTGTGGGTGCAAAACATCTCTTTTCGGCTGATACCACAAAGAACCCAAGTCTCCGGGACTCCTGTGCACTTGCCTTCAGGTTGAAAGCTGGCGTGTGAGCCCTGTCTTCATTCCCATCTTGCCTGCACAGGGCGTCCCCCACAGAGCTGTGAAAACACATCTGAAGTCACTTCCCCGTGCAAAGGCCTTTGGTATTTCAGTTTTATTCATCGTGACGTGTGAATTGCCTCCAGTCTTTGGGATGGAGTCTTGTCACCGGCGAGCGTCTCGTACCACAGTAGCAGGGTCAGAAGGAGACACGCGGATCCTACCAAAACCCGGGTGCCTTCCTTGGGAAGCCTTCTCGCTGTGCAATGACAGATGGTGATGAGTGCAGCCCTTCTGCCCTTGACCGGTTTCCCCAGGCCCGCGTACGGAAAGCCTTCTGGACATGGTGAGATGTGTGCCCGTTCTCACACTTTTGTTCCTCTTGGAAGAAAAGTCCTCCTGGCTCCTAGTCCCTGGCCCCCTGCAAACCAGCCTTCAGAGAGTCTCACAGCTCCTTCCTGGCATGGCCTGTGGGAGGAGACCACGTGTGTAGCACTCAGCCTTGTCTGCCTGTCCTCTGCTGTAGTCGACGTTGGTCAGCGGTCCCTGCCCTGAACCTCACAGAACTCCCTCACAGGGCTAACAGCTTTGCTGAACCATAAATCAGAATCTGTGTTCCCCAAAGACACCGAAATTTGTAGGTGGCTCCAAGAAAAATGTTTTAAAAAATTAAGTTAAATTAGAAAATAAAATAAAATAAAGCAACGTGGAAGGAAAGCGTTAAAGTCTGCATAGGGGGAAGGTGCCACAGTTGATGAAGTCACCGTCTTCACTCTTCTGACACTCAAGTCACTGTCGTGATGTAGTTACCATCGTGGGCAAGGAGCTCCCTGTTTCTGAAATGCTGTGGCTCACGGAGAGACATTTCGATCATTTCTTATGGCCCCACAAGTGGGACCTTTTCATGTTTGCATCCGTCTTTCCCCCACAGAGTGGCCTCCGCTCAGACTGCCCCTGTCTCCAGCTACTTCTGGACCTGAAGGTCCCTTGCTATGTGACATACGGGTATTATGACGTCTACGATTTTTCCCCCATCGATTGATTCTATCCCAACACTTTCCCCACCAGAACTCCAAAACAGATCTCACCCTGATGACAACGCATGCTTTCTTAAAATAAATCAGGAATAAATGTGTTAAAATTAGCTCTTGTATTCAGAAAGGTTAGGATTTTTTTCCAGAAGCGATGGGATTGAAGAACATGACAGGGTTTTAGAAGGAAATAGCTCACGGGTGTTTGTATACGGCCTATGGGGTTGGCAATCAAACTTCCTCCTGAGACGGGCAGAACTCCTTCACCTGTCATCCCGCTTCTCCATCAAACGTGGGAGATCTAACGTCACGACATCTCCGTTTCTCCTTGCATGCCATTCCAAGGAGCAGTCACGTCTGGCCATGTGGTTGTGTCACAGACCCACGTTGTGGGTCCCCTGGCGGACCGTCTGACTCTTGGGACCTTTAACCACATCACCCTCCATGTTACCTGGACTGTTCTCAGGCCATCCTGCCTTCTGGCTTGCTCATGCCCGCGTTCCTAGAATGCCACACTCTGGAATCCCTTTCAGCTTGCCTACACGTGTTTAGGCATCCTCAGGACTTTATCCGACGGGCATCTCTGAAACATATATTTTCTGTACCTGAAAGTGATCCATAGAAATCCCATTTTACCTCTTCATATATTGAGTGGAAACATCCCTGTGACCAAAGGCATGACCAGCTTCCATTGACTTGCCAAAAGTGTCATGTTGATGAACCAGAAAAAAGTATACCTTTATGCATAGAGATATATGTACACAAATACATACATATACATATATATATATACATTTATATTCATCTGTATCCATATGTATCTACTCACAAAGCTATCTTTGTAAAATCATTTCAATAAGGCTCTTTTTCAATACGTGTAGACCCAATTGGAAAGGAGCATTCTACTATTTTAAGGGATGGTATCGGACACTAATTCTCATTTTAAATGATACTTATCTCCAAAAACATTAAGAGCGAAGAAGTCGCTCAAGAGGTCCCTGTGGGGTGATTCTACCTCTGAGCGACTTCTTCTGAAGTTGCCCAAAAAGACGTTTTGAAGTGAAACTGCCCTATTTAAGAATCAGCTCGAGTCAGTCAAGAGAGAAAGTCAGTCAAGAGAGAAAATTAATTGAGCTGAGTAACGGTTGCTGTTCTGTTGTGTCAAGGAAGACGATGTATTTCCTAAAACAGTGCTCCCTGCTTTTTCCAGAACTGTCTTTCTGTAAGACCCTTGGCACTGGGGCAATCACCAAGTCCCTACACTAGGTCTTGGGATGATCAGAGTGAGCCTGCAGTTGAACCGATGCATGCTTTTGCTTGCCGCAGAAGGACGAGCATCACTGATGTCGATGACGTCGTTTTCAAAGCAGATCACGCCTTTCATCATGAGCCGAGTCATGGCGCATGGGCAGAGAAAGACCACTGTCACATGGTTCAAGTGCAGAGTGTGTCAATAAACGTTCAGACGCTAATGAAATGCAATTAAAAATAAATGCATTTTTAAAAATTCCGCATGTTGGGGCGCCTGGGTGGCTCAGTGGATTAAGCTGCTGCCTTCGGCTCAGGTCATGATCTCAGGGTCCTGGGATCGAGCCCCACATCGGGCTCTCTGCTCCGCGGGGAGCCTGCTTCCTCCTCTCTCTCTCTGCCTGCCTCTCTGCCTACTTGTGATCTCTCTGTGTCAAATAAATAAATAAAATCTTTAAAAAAAAAAAATTCCGCGTGTTTAGTCACATTACCTGTATTGCACACAGCCAGTCGACCGATGGGACCGGCATTTTGGAAGAGGTCCCTGTGGGGTCTTTCTACCTCTGAAACAGATTAGATGTAGGAAGGAACATTGTCTTCCTTGGCCTTCCATATGGAAACATTGTAACATGTCATAGGTTACAGTCAATACCAGTAGAGCAGCAACATAAACGTCATGAATAAAATTAAGCTGTGTCAATCTATGAGTAATACACCCAGGACCTGGGGAAAGAAAGGCTCCCTTTAACCAGATAAAACCCTTACAAACCGTAAAGGAAAACAATTATTTGAAAATGCAATAATCGTGTCACTGAGAGAATCTACGCATGATTGCATGGCATGGTCATTTCAGTTTTGCTTCATTGTCAACCTATGGAGCAGAGATGGCGTAAAACACTGCATAGATATTGTTACAGCTCGGAGAGCAGACATTGGGATATACCACTGGTACCCCCGACTTTGCTTCTGAGTAAAGATTTTGGTTCTGTATTACTTTCCTAATTAAATTATTCCACGTGTCCAGCATTTCCACAATGGACGTGTAATAGTTTTCAATCAGAAAACAAAAACGAAAACAAAAACAAAAAAACCATGGCGGTATTTCATGTGAACTATAAAAAATGTGGCTTACAAATGTTTAAAACTCTAAAAATTAAGTTAAAAAAGTAACAATGCTAAATCAGTGTTAAAGCATTCTCTGGAAGCTTAGTTTCTCTGTAACAGAGTTGACGTGAATAGTTATTGGTTGAATGTGTTTCCTTTTATTTTCGATTTTATTGATTTGTTTTAGGACGAGAGCAAGCCCATGGTCAGGGACGAGCAAAAGAACAGAGAAGGAGAAAGAGTGAAAATCTCAAGCAGGGATTGATCTCACAACCTTGAGATCATGAAATCATCAGGAAATGATCGTGAAATGATCATAAAATGATCATTCGATCTGAGCTGAAATCAAGAGTCTGAGAGACCCTTAACTGAGCCACTCAGGTGTCCTGAAAATAATAAGTATTTTTAAGGTAATAGTGTGTTTATTTGTTTTTTTTTTTTTTAGTTGCGGACACCTGGGTGACTCAGTCTGCCTTTGGCTCAGGTCATGATCCCAGGGTCCTGGGATGGAGCCCCCCATCATGCTCCCTGCTCAACAGGAATCCTGCTTCTCCTTCTCCCTGTGCCATACCTTCCTGCTCTCTCCCTCTCTATCTCCAATAAATAAAGTCTTTAAAAAAAAAAAAATCCCTACAACAACCTGAAACACTCGGTATCTCCTGAAATGCAAGGTCCTGGCTTTGGACCAAACGGTCGTGGAGAGAATGCATAGTCTGGGGTGTGGGCTGCAGCTTTCGGCTTCCAGTGTAGATCGTACTGTTGGAAAGGGGTCCTGTCGGGCAGTCAGGCCTATGGTCTCTATCTGGCCTGTGTCTACCGGCTGCTTCTTTCTCATCTCCATGGTTTTCTGGTGGGCTCTGATAGCCTGTCCCTCCCATCAGATACGACCCGGTTTATCTGCTGGTACTTCCTACAGTGACCTTCAGGATGTGAAAGTCCTTCTCTGTTGCCTGGTGCAATGTTCACAGGTCTCCAAACTTGGAAGATGACCGTCTTTGCCGTAGAACATACAGATGACCAGGGCTGCGTTGCTGGGACGTCAATGGCTTTTTCTACCGTATTTATCCAATAGCCTGAGAGGCTTGGTGCTGGCCTCTCCATAGTCACGTCAGCATCCCAACTGCCCCGTACTCTCCCCTCCTCACACAGGCAATAGTAAGGCCTGCCCTGGCCAGGTGAAGTTACAGGTGAGAAGTGTTGATGGTAGACAAGGTGCTGCCAGGAGCTTCCACGGAGATATGCAAAATCTGCCTTTTCTTCTGAGTGGGGTGCTCTCTTCCCTTCTGAGTGAGATGACCTTCTCTTTCCATGGGAAGACCTTTCTTCCTTGCAGCCCCGAAAGCACCTTCTGTTTTCTTGGCAAAAACCTAACAGGTGCCATCCTGAATAGGTAGGGATGGGGGTTTGTGTTGTGCTGTGCTGTGCTGTGTGGGACAGTGCACATTCAACAGCCAAGGGAAGAAACAGGACGTTGTACTTCATGGACATGGATGTGCCTCTGGGATGGAAGGAGCCCTCCAACCGTAGGACTTAGTTCCAGTTCCTAAGATTGTCTCTTTGAGGATAATCGGGTACTTTTAATTCACATTTTCGCACAGTGAATGCACCGTCTTTATTGCATTTTAGTATCTAAGCCAAGGCCAAGTCAGTGTTGGTAAAATCCATCCCCTAAACCACATGCATGCACGTGTGCCTTGCCATATTAATGAATTTTGCAAATAGAACATACTTTGGTGATCATTTTATTCACCCTCATTTTATAGCTGGAGGAAAATAACATTGATACATAAAGAGTAATGAGTTTTAGTCGGGTTATGAGGGAAATGCTCGGGTATGAACAAACAGGCCAGTAGTTTTATATCCTAATTGTGTAAAATAAATTCGATACATGTAATTATGATAATGGGATTGTGCAACCGCTGAGAAAGATTGGAGAGACATGATAAAAACAAGTGAAATAGCTTTAAAAAAAAAAAACACTGTTTAAGACTCCCGAGTTTTCCTTTAAAACTGTCTTTTTATAGAATATTTTTGTACCATATGCACTTTAAATTAGTAAACAAGTGATAAAACATATTTTATCAGTTTCACTTGCTATGTTCTGATTTAAATGTATGCAAAATTATTTGCTGGTTGATAGCTGGAATAGTTTCTACTTTAAGACATAAAGTTTTAAAATAATTGATGTCTTTGAGATGTTTACTTAGCTTTCTCCATAAATGTACATAGTGGTCCATTGTCTATCCTATTCAGCGTGATCCGAGTTTCACTTATCTAAAAGTAGCACCATTTCCCATGCCTTAGAATGTCTAAATTCATTCGATATAAACACATCCACTTTATAAAGCAAGTGTCTGTACATTTAATGTTTTAATTGGGTCCACAACAGTGTATCCTTAATACTCCTTGAAGTTGCTAAGCAAAATACAGACACATTCTTTGCTCAATCAGTAAAGCTACTTTCCATGGGATTTTGTTCACGGCAACTGAAGTGACGGCTGTGACATCCTGATTCCAAAAAGACCAAAGTGCAAATTGACCAGATTCGTGTTGTCACTCTCGTGGCTTCAGAAGCAACCTACACTGTCAGTCATGTTCTAGAGGAGTTAGAGTTGATAGTTCTGGAAACTAGAAGGTGTAATCAGATGTGCTGTAGGAACATCCCAGCTGTGTGTCTGTGGGCACTGAAGACCATCTTGGCAAGGCATTACCACATTTCTGCGAACTCGCCTATCCTGGTGTAGGTATTGGGTCACGTGTGAGCAGGACGTTGAGATGGAAACAGACCCAAGGACTTCCTTCAGACCTGCCCTCTGAGCTGCATCTGGTCTTGGCCAGTTCATGGCTTTCTCCACCAAAAGTGAGGCTGGTGCCCACTACCCATGCACAACACACACAAACATACACACACTCTCCCTCTCTCTCTCTCTCTCAAGAGATAGAAAACCAAACATTCCATTCTCCCCATGCCCTCTGGTTTACCAGAGGTCTCTTTGACTTTTGATGGCACTTAGCAATGGGGTCCAAAAAGATAATGGACAGAAGAGAAGGTTGGAAGACCTAGTCTTCATGGACCCTTGAATGAAAAAGAAGGGTTGAGTGCAGAGAAAATCCTGAATCTCCCCGCCATGGGTTTTGGAGGCATGGGCACCTTCTGTCATGTGTCCTACCCTGTTCTGCATCCGTGGAGAGAACAACGTGTGTTGGTCAGTTCTTTGCTCTTTAAGTACTCTCAGTGTGTGCAAATCCTCCCCTTACAGAGGGGACCAGCGGTGTATTCCTTATTCAATAACGGCTTTAGTGTTGGCAAATTAGAAAAATTCTCATGAAGAAGAATTAACACATGCATTTCCTGTCTCTGAAAATCATGCACCTTCTTCCACGGTCTACAAAACCTTTCTGTAGAGGATCTCTGCTCCCACTGGTGGACAGAGTCAATATCCCTCATTTATATTTCAGGGGTCCACCTCTGATGGTACCGTAAACGGAAAGAGCCAGCGTTATTACTTTTTTAATCTACGAAGTAATCAAGCTTCCATCAAGTTGACAGCATTCTTTGGGAAAAACTACTCCAAACAGCAATGATTATTCCTAAGGGAAAAGACAATTGCATCATACTTCCACTGTTCCATAATGTATCCAACAGTGCGTAATAATCTCTGTTTTGTAAAGCGTAAAATTTGGTTAAATTAAATTAAATGCAGTCTTGCTAGGTTTATTGACTAGGTAGTTGGACGATATTTAAACTATTAAAGTGTTTTAGACTGTTTCTATCCACAAATGTATTTCACTTCCCTTGTTGTCTACTACATCAAACCCTTTCAGAAAGAATAAATTTGCCTGAAATATTTTTTTTTTTGAGTCTGGTCATCTTTAAACTAGGAAATTCTTTCAGCCTAGTTGTGATAAATTTTTATATTAAAAAGTATTGCTAGTGTTCTTCATGTCCTGTTGTATAAAAAAATGCAGCTTATATTTCTATAAAACCTTTAGTCGTTTGAAAGAGAATCAGCGTGGTAAGTCTGTCATATCTCTTCATCTACAAGGAAAACATTTTCTAGATTAATCTTGGCTGTGTCCAAGCAGAGCTCTCCTATTGGATGCATAATTCGTTAGTGGTCTACCTCCTTCCCTATTCTGAATCTGGCATTGATTCCTTCTTTATGACATTCAAGTAGAACAATGACCTTAATGGGGCTCCAGAACGCAGAACCCGAAGTCACACGATCTTCATACTATGGTGAGGATTTGTGAATTTTGTGTGTCCCAGAACTCTGGAAAGACTCCGTCCCCCCACTATGTCTGATTTTGTCTGCTTTGCGTCATCCGCTCTTGCCAAGGGACCCCATGGACCGAGGCACTGGACCCATCCTCAGAAACAAATCTGATGTTCCTCATATTTCTAAACTGGTGTCTTACTCAATAACCATAACACGTCAACCCCATGTTCTCCCCAGGCCGCTGGCACACCTTTCCATTAGCCAGGCTCGTGAGCAGTGAGAGGTGTGGGAGATTGCTGGCCACGGAGCTGTGTGGCGACCCAACTCGGAGCTGCCTCTATGTTGCATCGGACAAGCGAGTAGCTGAGGGTTGGTGTGTTGTAGCTCCGCTTGGTGTCGAAAAGTAACCACGTACGTTTGTTAAAACATAGTGCTTCATTTGTATTATCCCCTTTATAGTGTCTTAACAAAGGAGACAGCAATTCACTGACACTCTGCTGCTCCTCTGTTATTCTGGACGGACATAGAGACCAAAGTGTCATCTAGGGTTAATTCAGAAGAATGAGGTTGGGGACGCCCGGGTGTCTCAGTCGATGAAGGGTCTGCCTTCAGCTCAGGTCATGGTTTCAGGATCGTGGGATGGAGCCCTGCTTTTCCTCTCCCTCTCCTCGTGCTGTCTCTCAGCTAAATAAAATCTCTAAACAATAGTGAGGGTGAACCGAGAATCCTCCCGTGCAGAAAACTCGCATAAAAAAAAAATTCTCCAAGATGTAACCATCCCCCTTCACTTTGTACCATCCTGGTAACTTTCCTGATGAACCCTAATATTATTCTGTATATTATTCTGTAATATTCTAACACTGCCTAATCCTAATATTATCCTAACAATGCCTAACCCTAATACTCACCCTAATATTATTCTGTAATATTGTGAACACTGCCCTCCGCAAACATAGTTAACTTTACAGAAGATTAGGGGATTCCCTGGAATGATATAAAATACCTCTGTTTAGTTTTCTGCACTGGATGGTGCTGCCCTGTGTCATCTGGGCTGTTTCCATGTTTAGAGACCTCAGCTCGCCCTCGCTCGCAGCTAGAAAAGCCTGTGGGCATTAAACCCCACACAGTTCAATGAGATGTGTTGGCAGAACCTACTGGCATCCCTTTGCCCTGGAGGCTGGCACTCTGTATCTCTCATGTCTTCTCATTCTGGCAGTTATGGTACCTCTATACTCCTCACCATCTTCCAGCACAGATGAATGCAAAACCACCTCAGTCTGCCATCTAGAGACCCCTTCAAAGACCCTCTGATCCCATCTCCACCCCGTAGGCCCCATCCCACAGAGATCAGGCAATACCAATGCCCTGGGGTTATTTCTGTGCCCTCACAGGTAAACCCCATAGGAATATCCCTTTTCCTAACCCCAAAGCCCCCCACGTTGCATCTCCACATCCTCATATCAGAGAGATCATATGATAATTGTCTTTCTCTGATTGACTTATTTTGCTCAGCCTAATACCTTCTAGTTCCATCCATGTGACTGCAAATGGCAAGATTTTATTTTATTTTATTTTATTTATTTTATTTTATTTATTAATTTGAGAGAGACAGAGACAGAGCATGAGCAGTTGGGTGGTATACAGCAAGAGAGAGAAGCAGACTCCCTTCTGAGCAGGGAGCCCAAAGTTGGACTCCATCCCAGGACCCTGGGATCAGGACCTGAGACAAAGGCGGACGCTTTACCAACTGAGCTACCTGATGTCCCAAGATTTCATTTTTTTGTTTTGTTTTGTTTTGCTTTGTTTTTAATGGGTGCAGCCACTCTGGAAGACAGCATGGAAGTTCCTCAAAAAGTTGAAAATAGAGCTACCCTATGACCCAGCAATCGCACTACTGGGTATTTACCCTAAAGATACAAACGTAGTGAAGAAGGGACACGTGCACCCGAGTGTTTCTAGCAGCAACATCCACAATAGCCAAACTATGGAAAGAACCGAGATGTCCATCAACAGAAGAATGGATAAAGAAGATGTGGTATATATACACAATGGAATACTATGCAGCCATCAAAAGAAATGAAATCTTGCCATTTGCGATGATGTGGATGGAACTAGAGGGTATTAGGCTGAGCGAAATAAGTGAGTCAGAGAAAGATGATTCTCATATGCTCTCCCTGATATGAGGAATTTGAGAAACAAGACAGGATCATAGGGGAAGGGAGGGAAAAACGAAACAAGATGAAACCAGAGAGGGAGACAAACCATAAGAGAGTCTTAATCTCACAAACCAAAGCTGACATAGAGCTTACAACATGCCCAGTACTTTCCACATAAAAATGCATTGGATCCCGACGTGCACACAAAGTCCTCAGACGAGGCAAACCTAGCTTTCTGCAGACCATCATGCCATGAAAATACCAAAGTGTATCTTTGAGTCCATTTCACAGTTGGCTGAGTGGTGTGGACGTAGAACAAACAGGCGGTTTAATGATGAGCGCTGCAGAAATCTGGTACCAGTGAAAACGGAATCCCAGATCCAAGACATTTCCAAAAGGAACATGCCATTTTGATTCCATCAAGTGAAAATTTTATCACATTTTCATGAAAACAAATAGCTGGGAACAACATAGATGCGGGAATTTTGTCCTCCAAATACATTGATCCATTCTAGGTCAATCAACCCTACCCAGATCAATGAATGCTTGATTAGCATCTGTACAGACATAAAATCTAAGAATGCTAAATTCTTTCATCAGAATTGCAATGCATTTTTTTTACCCTTATTTTTATTCAATTTTGTGTTTTGACAGAGAGAAAGAGCACTGAAGCCCATGTGTGTAAGTAGGGGCCTGGGGAGGGGCAGAGGTTAGAGGAGGAGAAAAAATCCTACCCAGACTCCTACACAGGCCCCACGTGGAGCATGGAGCCCAACGTGGGGCTCGATCTCAACCCATGAGACCCTGACCTGAGCTGAAATCAAGAGTCAGATGCTGAACCACAGCGGCACCCCTGGACTGACCGTCTTCAGGTCACGGTTAAAACATAAGCTAGCATTTGAAAATACACAATGGGTTAAAGCCATGTCAAATGGGTTTTTTTGTTATATGTCATTCCCCTTTATAAAATCATGGATCCAGGGGCGCCTGGGTGGCTCCGTCAGTTAAGCGACTGCCTTCAGCTCAGGTCATGATCCCGGAGTCCTAGGATCGAGTCCCGCATCAGGCTCCCAACTCCATGGGGAGTCTGCTTCTCCCTCTCACCTTCTCCTCGCCCATGCTCTCTCTCACTGTCCATCTCTCGAATAAATAAGTAAAATCTTAAAAATAAATTAAAAATAAAAAAATAAAATAAAATCATGGATCCTCCATAAAAATATCTGAAAGCTGTAGCAGAACCAAATTCCTAGATACCAGGAAGACGTACGAAATTTGCATGCCTCCAAACCAGTGTCCTGCGTAATCGCCATATAACAGAATTATGGCGTTCCATCTGTGAATGACCACCACCGTGTCATGCCCTCTGGGTCCTGCTCCTGTCCACCACTGCCTTCAGGTGGTCTCGGCTGGAGAAACTCTAACACAAAGCATGTGTGCCCATACTGCAAAGTGGTCCTTTATGGGTCAGACGCCTGGGTCACGGGGCCACGTCAATACAGCTGAACACAAAGGGGACACTTAGATGCGGGTTCTTTTTGGGAAGCGCCATCAAGTTCTGCAAACCTAGTTTTTCTTCCTTATGATTGTCTTCATTACATTTTCTCCAGCTTCTGTGATGGGACAAGGGCAGGACCTTGTACCCATAACATACAAGGAGTGTGTTCATGTTGCCAAGAAGGCTTCAGCTGCACCATGGGCTGTTGCTGGTTAGGGTCTGGGGGCAGTCAGAGGATATGTGCAGACTTTGGACCATCTAGGGTTCGGCCCCTCCCATCATTCCAGGCTCCAGGGTCCCTCAGGAGTCACAAAGAAACGGGAAGTGTGCACATCGCCACCATGAGTTAGAATGTCCAACGCAAGTCCTGAAAACAAGTATGGTACCCGGGGGAGAAATCTTGTTCCCTCCCGATCTTTCCATTTCTACTCTCTTAGGCCTTGTGTCCTCTTTTTGGTGATGTTTCTTTCTCCCATCCAAGTACTAACCAGGCCCGACCCTGCTTAGCTTCCGAGATCAGACGAGATCGGGCGCGTTCAGGGTGGTATGGCCGTAGACTTGGTGATGTTTCTTTCTATTTGGTTTCTTTTTCCTTTCTTTTTTACAGTTTTTTTTAATTCATTTATTAGAGAAAGCACAAGCAAGGGGAGGGATCCTGACCTGAGCCGAAGGCAGACGCTTAATGCATGGAGGCCTGCAGGCGCCCTATTTCTTTCCTTCTAAAAAGAAATTAAAACCTTATTTCTTTTTCCTCCTCCCTCCTTCCCGCTGCCCCTGCCTTCCCTTCCGTCCTGTCTGTTTAGATTTTTCTCATTTAAAATCAATTTACAGAATGGGCTGACATTTGTATCTCCATCAAATAAACAGTTGGAGGGTGAACATGGTTTTCTGTAATAAGCAAGGTGCGGTGGGTCAGAATGAACAGGACATCGCCGAAAGCAACAGAGGACATAAACGTTCAGTGCGTGTTTTGAGTTTACACATCGTGTGAATTAAGTCTCATGCTGCTTAATTAAATACTAATAATTATTATACTTGTAGCTTTAAAAAAAATAAAGGACAGGGGTGCCTAGACTTTGCAGGGACCCGACTGTGTAATAATGAACACAAACGTTCTAATCTTTCTTTCCCCTTTTATGCTTCTTTTCTACTCCTAGCTTGATTCTTTCCGAGAGCAAAGACTCATGGTTATGCTCCAGCCAGCTTTGTGAAATCTATATTAAAAGACAAGGATGCGGTCCCCAGGGGAAAGCAGTGGGATGCTATGTATCTGCCCAGAGTGCTGGTTTCTCCTGTCTCGTAACTGTCCTTAAGAGGACTTGATGTTTCCTACACACCCAGAAACAGCCCAGGCACAGGACCTGGCTCATAGCCCGCTTCTTAGTGATGGGGGATGTAGGTTCATGTAGATGATATCCGGAAACACTTCCTCCCCGGGTGTGGGGTATCAGGAAACACTTCCTTCCAAGGCATGTCAAATGTCATGTGTGTGTGTGCCGAGGAACCAAATGGGACACTCACCATGTGAGCCCAGAGAAAGGCAAATGGACCCACGCAAAGGGTAGTCCCAGACCCAGACATGCAGAGACCAAGACCCACAGCAGTCCAGCCGGTGGACAGACCAGTGTCACTGAAGGTCAGTGGGGTCCCCGATGACCCCAGCAGACTCTCGCCGTCCTTCATCGCACCTGCCCTGTGCAGCTGGTATTTGAGGGAAGGCCTCCATCAGCGTGGCTCCACGTTCTTCCACAGGGAAGAACCCATGCCCCATGCTTTGGATCTGCTCACCAAATGCACGATCAGCTGCCTTCCCTGAATGGGGGCTGGTGTTCCGGATTTCATCGCCAAACGTACCCCGCTAACATGACACAGTTTCGGTTTCGGCACCTACACAGATCTTACCAGGTTGATTGTGACACAAAGTGACCAAAAGGACAAGAAAAGGCAAAAACAAAACAAAACAAACAAACAAAATAATAATAATAACAATAAAATAAAAAGAAACAAAAAAAGAGTTTGCCATAAGAATTCTAGGTCCAATATTTTCTGACATCGAGGTACGAATATGTTCTGTCATGGATTCCTCCTCGTATGGAAGGAATGAAATATTCACATATAAAAATAATGGACATTCCCTTAAATCATATCCTCTGCTGATTTTGTACAAAGATCAGTACAGACAATATTATTATGAGATCAGTACGATTGTACGACATTGTACGAGATCATTACGAGAATATTAATGTTCAGTACAAGATCAGTACGAGAATATTAATGTTATCCACCCATTGGCTCTGAGGTCTGTCCCAAACATTTTATTCTAAGGGAGGTGTCTGCCAACGATGAGCCATTTTTTCTGTGCGTAAATAAAGTTTCATCGGAACACAGTGCTCCTGATTCTTTACATATTATCTGTGGGAGTTTTTCACCTATCATGACAGTTTGGTTGCTACAGAAAACATATGGCTCACAAATTCCAAAATATTTGCCATCTGCCCCTTTACAGAGAAACTCTCCCAGCATTTCTTACGGTGTCATATTTGGTTTGGAGTTTGATTTGGGGTCTTTTTGCCACGGAGAAATTTCTAAAGTAACATGCATATAGTGCTATAAATCCATTATTTTCTTTATGGTCGCTGGTATCTCTATTTTGATTATCCATGCCTACCTAAATACGATTGCCTACATATTATTGAGAATTCTGTTTTGAGCCACTTTGGTGTCTTCACCAATGTGAGAAAAAATATACATTCACAAATATATGACTCAGATCTAATAAGACAGCCCGGCAAGATTATTAAATAAAAGATTAACTTATGAGATTAACTTTAAAAATTCAGTAGCACTTTTCCATTCCACGGTAGTGAGGTTCTAAGTCCAATGCAAATAACATTTATCGAGACATCAGTTTGAGAGTATTAAAAATCGAGGAATTATCTAAAGAATTCGCAAAGTCAACAAAGGAAAATAATCAAGAGAGATGATCGTGTGCATCCTGAAAAGCATGACTAATGTGTTTGTACAAATTCTCCAAATGTAATCTTGCTATCAGAGCGACACTGATCAAAATTCCCGCTGTGTCTTTAGAAACTCCGTTAACATGTTTATATGGTCGTTTGATATGGATAATAGAAAGTATAAAATAGGGGCCGTAACACTGAAAATTAAGAATGGATAGAGCTGTCTTACCAGACAAATATTTTATATAAACCATAGATGATATTAAAAACACTGTGTCAGTGATCTAGAGATTGGAAATAGACTCCTAGAGCAGCAGAGAAATTTCCAGAATGGTGGCTATATGGAAAAGGAACACGCAGTCCAGTTGGCATCACGGACCTCTCTGAAACACTAGCCATTTAGTATGTGGCACCAGGTCAACTAGCTCCGTCTTTGTAAGAAATTATAGTGCAACTTCCTGTATAAGTACAGACACTTTGGATTCTAGACAGATAGGTCTGCATGTGAAGACTAAAGGTTACAAATTAATACAAGAAAATACAGGAAAACATCCAAGTGGCTTGTCATGGGACCATTTCTCCTTTCAGAAAGCAAAGTATAGGATAAGAAAATTGACAAGTATTTTTTGTTTTAAAGATTTTATTTATTTATTTGACAGAAAGAGAGAGAGATCACAAGCAGGCAGAGAGGCAGGCAGAGAGGGAGGGGGAAGCAGGCTCCCTGCTAAGCAGAGAGACCGATGCGGGTCTCGATCCCAGGACGCTGGGACCATGACCTGAGCGGAAGGCAGAGGCTTAACCTACTCAGCCATTCAGGCACCTCTTGACAAGTATTTTTACCATCAAAATATAGGATACATGTGGGTAAAAATAAAAGAGTTAATCAATGGATGAAACATTTTTACCCCTGGCTAATGTCACAACCAAGAAAATAATATCTAGACATGTAAGAAAAATACGGTGGTCAGAATAATTATGGGCAGAGAATGAGCATGTAAATAAAAGAAGAAATTCAAACTGCGTACTTTGAAAAGAATAGATCTGAAGGTACTCACCATGCTCAAATTCCCCTGGGCTCAGAATCACCCTGGTTAGTGCGCACACCAAATGGTTTGCTTCCCATATCTGCACCAAAGACACAATCCGTGACATTTTAAGTAGGCACGATGTTCAGAGAAAAGCCCAAAATAGTGTCAAGATAATTGAGGCACATTTCCGCAGTACTTTTTGCAGAAACTTCCTGAGTAGAAGAGAAATACAAAGGGAAGGATAGAATTCTGAGAATATACTCGTATTGATAAAAGGTGGGAGTGTGCCTACCTGTTTAACTGTGGGTCTTCTCTAATATCCCTTTGGAATTTAATTTGTTTAAGAAAGTTGCTTTCATTTTTAGGGTAAATACACATTTAAATTTAAACAGAATGGCAAGTATCAGTGTAATGATAGATATAGATGAGTAGCTAGACAGATAACTGCATAGATCTAAGTAGGGAGATCATTATGAAGGTGGATGGCTGGCTGGCTGACTGGAAGGATGTGTGGATGGATGGATGGATGGATGTGTGGATGGATGGATGATGGTTGGATGGATGGATGTGTGGATGGATGGATGATGGTTGGATGGATGGATGTGTGGATGGATGGATGGATGACTGGGTGGATGGATGGATGGATGACTGGGTGGATGGATGGATGGATAGAAGGATGGATGGATGGGTCGATGGATGGTAGGATGGATGGAAGGAAGGAAGGATGGATGGATGGATGGATGGATGGATGGACAGATGGATGGATGGATGAATGATGGTTGGATAGATGAAAGGATAAAAGGATGGATGGATGGGTGGATGGAAGGAAGGGTGGGTGGGTGGAAGGATGGATGGATGGATGGACGGATGGACAGATGGATGGATGAAAGAGTTAGATGCATAATTAGAGAGACATATTTGTTGATGATATAGAGATTGATAGATCACAACCAGTAACTCTGAAAATGAGTTGGTTGCTCTGGGAAGCCGGGGGCCACCCTTCCATGGTGCCTTCTTTGAGGATACCTGTTTTCATAATTGTACAAAGATGTCATCTGCCTTTAAAATTTCATTCTTTAACTGGAGTTTTCCAGAAACCATGTGGCATGTGACATTGTAACTGATTGAACATGGAAGCAGACATCAGTATCTCTCTTCTATTAAGACAAACCCTGAGGACATTTACAAGGTGAAACAAGTTACCGATGTTATTACTACTTTTTCTTATTTTAGAAAATATAATTGTTTTCCCAACAACAGGTTATAAATGAGGAAACATAATGGGTTCTTACTGTTATGTGTATATGACTTAAGGAAAATATGTATAGTTTTCATAGTTTATGGTAACTATCAAGACTTCAATAACCCTAACATAAGGAAAAGATTTTGGGTTGTCATCAATAATTTTAAGTGAGTTAAAAATGTTTAAAAGATTCACAACCACTGATTATGTAACACGTTTGCCTATATGCATATATGTAGGTTTATGTTTGTAAATTTGCCTTTAGTATCTATACTGAAGCTTACACTTGGTGATTATATTTGCTACGTAATAATGGGACAATGTATCTATAGTGAAACAGAACACGGGCTCTGGAATCCCATATATGACTTAATCAAAGTGCTGTCACTAAGGTGTGATTTTGGATAACTTAGTCCCTGTCCCTGGACCAGTCTCCTCTCTGTGAAAATATAATAACACTGTATCCAAAATTTGTAAGAATTAAAAATGATTTAACATGTCTAAAATAACCAGAATAATGTATGCAAATGTTCATTACATTGATTTTCATGAAATGCTGGTAAAGCCAATCCTACATCTGTTTTCATCAGAGAAAATAAAATCCACTAGCACATGAAATTAAAACGTAGCAGACCAAAAAGATACGGCAAGGTGAAACATTACTTAGCAATTTTCATTCTCATTCTCAAAATGAAATTTCATTTCATTTTGGCATACTGTTATGCCAGGAATTTCCTATATTTCTATATTTACCTCATTCTGGATATCCCTCCCAGACCTGCCATTTCCTTTTCTCCAATCCACATAGTTTGATGGAATGTGATCTGTTCTGGTTTCAGCTGCTATAGACAGATCTCGATTCCGTGAGTTCAGGCTCAGAAGTGAAGGAAGGAAGGAACGACCAGGAGATAGAACCCTAACACAGGAGGGAGGGAGGATGGAAGGGAAGGAAGAAGGGAGGAGAAAAACAGAAGGCAGGGACAAGGCACAGGATGGGAAGGGAGGGGGACAAGGAGGGAACAGAGGAGGGGAAATAAATATTACGCTCTGCCCGCTCCTGGCACAGCTAAGAGGAGGGACTACACCAATCCCTGATGCGTGGAAGTCACGTACTCCTAATGGTGCCCAGTAAAGGTTACAGGGCACACTCTGGAGTTAGCACTTGGGATTTTGAGTCCTACGTCTCCCTAGATGGGTAGCCCCACGTCTGTAACAGGTGCACCAGCTCCTACAAGACCGTGGATAACCTCCGCCTGTCTGGCTCCATCTTGGAGGAGCATGCAGGTGGCTTGGCCACGCGCTCGTCATGGGGCAGGTGGCAGCTTCCAAAGGTGTCTGGTCCGGTTTCAGCTGCCAACACTGGCTGCGCTCCTAGTGCCGGTCCTGAGCATTGCCCAGGTCAGCAGAGGATGCTGCACAAACCCATCCCTGTAGGGATGTTCGGTCCAGACATGTTAGCGATGTTTGCTTCTTCCCCTGTAGGGACCTTAGAAACAGTGATGCTGAAGGTGTTTGGGACCTGAGGCATTCATCATCATCTTGAAAAGGCGCCTGGGAGGCTCGGTCAGGTAAGCCTCTGGCTCTCGGTTTCGGCTCAGGTCATGATCTCAGGGTGGTGGGATCGAACCCCACGGCCAGCTCCCTGCCCGGCATGGAGTCTGCTTCAGATCCTGTCTATCCCCCTCCCTTGGCCCCTCCCCCTGAGTTCTCTCCCTCTGTCTCTCAAATAAAGGAGAAATCTTAAAAAAAAATCTAAAAATCTAAAAAAAGGGCATTTCACTTTGTCACAGATGAAGAACTCTGATGTGTGGAAATACAATAATACAGAAATAGCATATAATAAAATGATTATGTTGTATATGAATACATATCGTATATTCTACAGAATATCTATATTTTAATGGAATGTTACTTCCTGGACCTAATTTAATGATACAATATAAACATCTTAAAGACACACTTATAATTTTTAAAGTTATTTTTGCAGAAAGTTACTCCATGTTATTTTGTATTATCAACCATTAAAAATCAAGAAAGTTAGGAAAAAGAATACCACGTACAGTTGACCCTTGAGTAACGCGGGTTTGATGGCTCAGTTCCCTTGTATATGGATTTATTTCGATAAATACCGTATAGTACTATAAATATATCTTGTCTTCTTTATGATTTCCTTAATCACTTTTCTTCTTGGTAGCATATTTTGTTGTAAGAATATTGTATCTTGGGGCGCCTGAGTGTCTCAGTGGGTTAAAGCCTCTGCCTTCAGCTCGAGTCATGATCTCAGGGTCCTGGGATTGAGCCCCGCATTGGGCTCTCTGCTCAGCAGGGAGCCTGCTTCCTCCTCTCTCTCTGCCTGCCTCTCTGCCTACTTGTGATCTCTGTCTGTCAAATAAATAAATAAAATCTTTAAAAAAAAAGAATATTGTATCTTATACATATAGCATGCAATATAATGTCTTCATCAAACCTTGTTATTGATAAGGCTTACAGTTGTTTTAGGGACATTAGATATTATACATAGACACAAAGGCTTTGGCACCCCCAACCCCCTATTATTCACGGATCCACTGTATAGTGTCATAATTCTGTTTCATGATTAATAAATCACGTATAACATATTGATACAATACTACAGCCTGTCATAAGGATACGATATTATTTTTAAATGAATTTTTATACAAAATAAATCCACGTTATTTGTTTTTCTCCACCACCTAAAAAACCACTAAGGTCCGGACAAAGAATGCGGATGATTTCTAGAAGCTCTGCTTGCAGTGGTCTTCTTGGAGGCAGGGACAGAGGTGTGAGGGACGTGAGGTCCCAGCTCACTCTCGTCACGTGTCCAACAGGTGGTGCCGTGGTGGGAGGCCACTCCAAGTCCCGATATGGCCCTGAGAGGAGAGATGTGCCCCATTTGACCAAAGCTTCCTTTTTCAGACCTTCGCAAGTGCTAACTTTTCTGCAGGCAGGCCGTAATGACTGTTCCACGCATCCCCACCCCTACAAGACAATCTGTGACGTAACTGTTGCTAACCCTAACCTCATTCTGCATTTCCTTATGTGGAGACCTTCTGTCTCATGTTTCCTGAAGCTCGTTATGCATCCCTTGAAGGAAAAGGAACGGTCCAAAAATGTGGATTACAGAATGTGTGTGTGTGTGTGTGTGTATATATATATGCACATATAGACATGCATATGAATGCATTATAGGTATTTAATACTCAAGGACTCTTTTCCCGTGAGCTTTACCTTTAAAATGATGAGACATTCTTCCTTCTTCCCAAAAATATTACAAAGGAATTCATATGATTTCAAGGGCTCTGTATCGGGCTAGATAATTTCTTCATGTTGTCATGGAAATCGAGAAACGTCATTAATTATGATTCCTTGAGGCCCCGTGGGTCCCTCCCACCCCCTCGTCAACATAACGTGTTTTTCTTCCTCCGAGCACCGTCTCGCGGCGCTGTGTCAGATTAATTTCTCGGCTCCCTCCGTCTTCAGACGGGGGACGGGCAGGCGTGTTGTCTTCATTCTGTGTCTGTCCTGTGGCCAGGGACCTTCTCTTCCCAAGTACTTAAATGTTCGCCTCATTATCCACGACTGCTCATAGGCACGGCTTTGCACGGGGTGGAACCAGGGCTCTCCAGGCTGTAGACACACAGATGGCGTCCAACGGCCAGCATTGGGCCATCGCACGCAGTGGGAGGCAGGGAGCAGGGGAGTCCCATGCGAAATCCACAGGGTGGACGTGTGTGGCATACACATTTGGAAATCAGATCTCTGCTTGAAAACATGGCTGCTTGGCAGGCGGTGATGCCAACTGAGCTCTCCAGGTGAGGGACAGAGGGTGCAATTTGCCAGCCTGTATGGTTGGCCTTCTCATGCCTTCCAGACTATCCATGCTTTGTCCCAGCCCTACAGAGCATCTGGGAGATGGCCTGGGAATGTGCCGTGTCTGACGGGAGTCATAGGCAATCTGTCACTACAGCTTGAAGCCATCTTCTTGCAGACTCTTGGCCTATAACTGAAGAAAACGAATGCAGCCATGATGTGGGTTACACCCCAAAAATATTCATTGATGCCCATCCAGACACATGGACGGAATGGGACCTGCCAGCCGCTTGCACGCTCTGGTTTCCTGTACGAAGGGAAGTACGGAATACAATGTCTGCAGTATCATCCGTCTTAGTCCTTGTAGTCTAGTGTAGTCTAGTGTAGACTTGCTTGGCTTCTAAGCAACCCACATTTACCTGTCACTCTTCCGGAGGGCTGGGAGTACATGACCAAGCCATTGGCACATTCAGTGGCTGGGGCAGCCTCTCGCCCTTTATAGGTGACCCACTTCTCTTTGTGTCCTCATGTGACGCAAGTGGCGAGGAGGCTCCCTGGTGTGCCTTTTACAAGGGCATTCGACCTGACCACCCCTAAAGACCCTGACTTCCTAATCCCATCCCATTTGGCACGAGGATTTACCATGACTTCCTATGGAATGGGTGCATTCATGGTACCGCACAACTTCTCTCCAACTCAGTATTAATTTGATTAATAAACAGTAAATGTGCCAATCTCATTTATCATTCGTTCCTTTACTATAAACATTCAATTGGATGCCATTACAAAAATGCTTAACGTGACATTTATTGGTTCTAGTAGATCTAAAGGTACGTTACCTAACTGATCAGGAAACATTAGGGAGTTTTAAAATAGGGAGTATCAATAACCTTTGATTTTACCACATTCGCCAATTGTCTTTATGTTACAAGTCAAATTATGACAAAATATGAACATTTATGGCTATGGGATGCAAGGACAGGCCAGATCGTTATTGTTATTTTGGTGGCAGGTAATGATTTCATCAGCTTGTGCGTGTGTTAGTTCACGTATCATTGATTTTTCCTCTCTGCCTGTCCTCATGAAGGTACGGTCTGCAGGATGGATGTCCTGAGCAGACAGAACCCTAATACCCACTCCGGCCTTGAGCATGGAGTAGGAACTTGATAAGTGGATCACTGCATGAATGAGCCATTCAAGAAAAGAAAAACAAATCAATGAAAAAACATAGAGCTTAGATTCACCTGTTTCCACCAAAACCTCAAGATGACCACTGTTAGGCAAAACCACCAGACATACGTCCCAGTTGTTAGCTCAGAATTCACATGAAAACATTAATAAGGTGGAACACAGGAGACTCCCTGAAAGGCATGAACCGTCAACAAATAACGGAGAGAAATCGTTCACATTCTGCAAAATCGGAAGCTCTGAAAGACGGCAAATTATGAAATTCACCTTCAGATATGCGGTTTCTACAGTTTTCCAAAGGTCTCTTTTGCTTGGATTTAGATCAGGAATGGGTGCATTTTTTTAAGACTGGAATTTCTGTTCCTGCTGCGCTGTTTGTGGCCTCCTGAGATGGGGAAACTGCAGATAAAACTCGTCTCCGCAGTTGGCCACCAAGGTAATTCGGGAAGCCACCAGTGTTCCAGCCCAGCGACTGTTGAGTGAATTAGGAGACATTCACCAAAAGACAGTGAGCATTAAAATGATTAAAACAAGGTTTGCCTCCCTCCCACAGTTGCTTATGACCATTAATGTTTCCAAGGAAACACGCTGTGCTCTTTCAAAGGCAGAATAAACATTTTCATTGCAAAAACCCCTCAGAGGGGTGCCTGGGTGGCTCAGTGGGTTAAGACTGTGGCTTCGGTTCAGGACATGATCCCAGGGTCCTGGGATCGAGCCCCACATCGGGCTCTTTGCTCTGAGGGAAGCTGGCTTCTCCATCTTCCTGCTGCTCCCCCTGCTTGTACTCTCTCTCTGTCAAATACATAAATAAAATCTTTAAAAAAAAAAAAAAACTCATAGTAAGTGTTACTGTTTCCTTTGAACTGCTACATTGTCTCCTGGCTCCCACTCCACATCCAACAGTGGAGAGTACAAGTCATCCATGATAACTGTTTTACAAAGTAATAATGTAACTGTTTCTCAAAATGTAACTGTTTGGTGTTTTTTGTTTTGTTTTTGTTTTGGGTTTTGTTTTTGTTTTTGTTTTGTTTTGTTTTTGCAAGACACTAAAGAAAAGAAAGAAAAGCCTTCCTTAATGACAGGATGCTGATAGTTGGTTGTTAACTTACGCTGTTGCTCTAATGTACTCATGATTGAAAAAAAAAAAAAAAGGAAAAAAAAATGATGTTGGAACCAGAAGAACACTTTCTACACAAATTTCCAGTCATTGGTTGAGGACCTGCCTTTTCTACCTCTTGCAGAAGATGGTGGTGTTTCTGTCTAGGCCCAGACTGAGGACATCCTTTATACCAACATCCTTTATGTCCTGGTCCCCAGATCTCTTAGGACCAAGTTTGTCATGAGAAACAGTGTCTTTGTAAAATATTAGATAGGTAAAAGGAGCTCCAATGAAGCAATCAGTTAATAAGTCATGACATAATTGCCCAAATCCGTAAACCTTAATCATTCATTGTTGAATTAAAAAAAAGTCTTTATTAAAAGAAAAAAGGAATATAGACATCATAAAATATTTGAATGGCGGGCATGGTGCTCTGAACACATACGTGAAAGATTTTTCTTGATTTACCCCCCTTTTTCCCCCTATGTATAACAGGCCAATTTGAGTTTCTATTTTTACATTTCATTACGAATCATTTTAACTGCCTCACAAGGAACCACGTGGTTCCACGTGCTTGGCCACGATTTGACACAGCACTGTCCATTTCCAAAAGGAAGAAATAAAACAGACCCAGTGGCCTTTAGGAGATGAGCAGGTCTGCTGCCCACGAGGACAGCCAAGGTGGAGAGGAGCAAAATGTGTTCGAGAACAAAACTCAAACAAAACTTAGGTGTGACGCTCCCCTCCCGAGGGGAGGGCACTGTGATTTCACTCTTGGATCCTCGTTTCTGGCCTTTGGAAACCAAACACCACAAGCAGCCTTACCGCAGGACATCCGGAGGCATCTTGGAGACACTGAGCAAACAGGGAAATCGTCCCCGCTGAGCCATGGTGATGGGGACAGGGGGGTGAGGAGGAGGAAGCTCACGTCAGCTGGACCTGGGGTGCAGCCTGCTGACTCCCCATTCCTTCTGCTTCCGTGCTGTCGGTGGGGCTCATGACGCCAAGTATGGGGCCCACGCAAGACAGCAGACACAGCCAACCAGCTTGGTATGGAGCTTCCAAGAATTTCAGACACAGCTGCAATGACAATCCCACAGGTGACATCGACAACCAGGTGAGTCCCCCTCAGACAGAGGCTGGGACAGGCACATCCACAAACCCCCAGGAAAGGAACCCCACTCCTCCTGTTGGGCTATACCCTGGTTGTCTACAAGCCATGGAAAGATGATGGAAATGCCACCTGGCTTTAGCAGAGAACACTCAGTACCTTGCAGCAAATGCCTCTGTGTAACCTTGACTCTTCTTGCAAAGCCTCTGAGAGCTTCCAAGCTCTTACCTCCCTACGTGTTCTTACCCCATGCAATTGTTAAGACCATCTAAGGGAAGTCTTGCCCTGGGACAGATGAGTTTCCCAACCCTCAGTGCATTGGAGAATGCAATTTTCACAAAACCAAAAAGCACCCAAACCATGAACCAAAATCATCCCAAGATAGGAAAAAGGACATTCATGTCCTCTGAGAAGCCCCCTTCCTCCCATTTCAGTAACTACCCATTAGTAAGCTTACTTTCCATCTTGACCTCCACAGCGGCATTTTCATTGTTTGGAGAAAATCTGTGTCTTTATATATGTGTGTGTATATTTAGTGTGTTCTAATTATCATTCATTCTCGTGTTTTGTCTCCATTTGTGTGAATGCAGCAAACATTCATTTGTCTTTTCTAGTAGATGGACTTTTTTTGGGGGGGGGTGGTTCTCCAGGTTTGGGGTTAATTATGAATATTGCTTCTAGGACCATTTATGGGGATACCTTTCCATACACATACATGACCATTTCTCTTGTCCCTTCACTCATCTTTAATTTCATCATGATTCATCCTTTTATTTTTATTTTTCTTTTAAGATTTTATGCATATACTGAGAGGGACAGACAGCAGGACAGTGGGACAGAGAAACGGTCTCCCCACTGAGCACAGAGCCAGACACGGGGCTTGATCTCGTGACCCTGAGGTCATGACCTGAGCTGAAATCAAGGGTCTGACGCTTCATGGACTGAGCCACCCAGATGCCCCATCCTCACGATTCATCGTCTTATGGTCTGTGGGATTTAAAGTGTCTCATCCCAAAGGTCATATTTATTTGCAGTTTCAAAAGGTTGACCGAGAACTGACAGTTAGGGACTAAGCATGCCTGTTACAAAGAAAGAGCATGAGCAGAAAAGAAAATTGCAAAGCAAACATTCAGTGGTAGGGCTGAGAGGAAGTGTTGCATCTATCATGGGTTTTGTCAAGGAAGCGTAGAGGGATTTCAGGTAAGTCCATCCCAGTCAGATTTTTCTTGTGTTATTTCTTGTGTCATTGGTTGCGTTTTTGCACTTTGTAAGCATGGACCCCTTTACAGCTCTCCAGCAGTGGTGGTCAGGCATCTCCAGGCTCTCATGCAGAACCCAGCAGAGGGAAAGTCTGCATCGGGTTTGGAAGATGTCAGCAGCGGACAGGGCCTCCTACTTGCTCCCTCTTCATGCACCTGTGTGCTCTGTGTGGGCACAATCACTCCAGAACTTACATAGAATTCCTTTAAGAGCAGCACAGCCTGCAAAGTTACTGTTTGCCTCATGGCTCCATCTTGCCATCCTGAGGACACGGTTCCACGGTCCAAGAGCCCAGCTCTCATCGGGTGATATGCTCATGATAAGACCTGGGAATCTCATCATGACGTCAAGATGCTGTCTTATGTCACTGGAAAGTGCTTTTCTTCGTCCACACTATTTTGTACAGGACAGAGAGATGGAGAAGAAGCACCAGCAGATCTCGATCATAAGAACGGACGGGAGGAAAGGTGTCCATTTCAGAACCAGAAACACCCCCCCCCCCCAGCCTTTTTTTTTCCCAAAGGAACAGGTTCAGTGAACTGTAGTTTCTGCCTTATGTCCGATCCAGATGGAGAGGCTCAAGATGGGTCAGTATTAAAGGGACATTGGAAGATGCCACGTCCAGTCCTACTGAGAGAAAGTCCATATGACTTACCCAGAGGAGAACCCCTGAGACCATGGGCTTTATTTTTCCCAAGTCTATAGAGCAAGCATTGGGTGGCTGTTGAAAGACAACAGAGACGCCCATGGAGATACCAGTGGCTGAGCCCTATGACTTGATGAGCCTCCCACACTCTTGGCTTTTGAGAGCTTTCCCCTGGGGCACACACTGTCATCCTCTGGACCCAGTTAGCAAGAATCAGCCTCTGCACACTTCCCTAAGCATCCTTCACGTTCATTCCTTCCAGGTGCCAGACTGTCGTGCAATGAAACCCCCGTCCACTGGCAAAGCTCGGCTATGGCAAGATCGCTGACCATGCTTCTGATATCCAGGGAAGGAAGTCCTGATGACGGTAACTGTAAAGCCATGAGTCGTCGGCTCAGGGAAACTTTCCGCCCATAGGTCATGGATGGCAGGGGAAGGTGCAAACCATGCTCAGGTTTGCATGAACCATTACCTAAATTAGTACTGTGGGAGTCATGAACAACCTGCTTGTTTATAAGTATGTTTGAGTACATGAACTCCCTTTAAATGATTTATGTAAGAAGTGTTTGTTGGGGGGGCGCCTGGGTGGCTCAGTGGGTTAAGCCTCTGCCTTCAGCTCAGGTCATGATCTCAGGGTCCTGGGATCGAGTCCCACATCGGGCTCTCTGCTCAGCGGAGAGCCTGCTTCCCTTCCCCTCTCTCTGCCTGCCTCTCTTGTGATTTCTCTCTGTCAAATAAATACATAAAATATTTAAAATTTAAAAAAAAATTCTTTGCGGGTAACATTCCCATGTAGGTCGCAAAATTCTTTGCATTTGAGCTGGAAGGAAGTTTACCCAGATCGTGGGAGACATGTGCCCAAATTTTCTCATGTACTAAGTCACACTCACAAGCAGGAACCAGAAGAGAAAGACGTTCGGCTGTAATTTGAGAAGACACACGTAGGTAGATTTCCATAGCTTGAACTGGTACTGTAATGGGGTCGTCATGCTGAAAAGAAACTGTGTGAGCAAATAGGTAGGGGGAGAAAGATCTATATCTGTAGATTTTTTTTTTTATTAAGACAAAGATGTATTTGACAAGGAAACACATAAAAGTGTCTCGTTTGGGGCATTTTTGTTTTTTTTTTTTTTCCCTGGTAAGATATCGTGCCACAGAACCTCTGTATTGAGCATTTTTCGGCAACAGTGAACGACCATCATAACACACGGGTGAACTCCTGAGCCAGAAGTGAGTTGATGTTTCACAGATCCCGATGCCCACGGGGTTGTGCAGACAGCTGGGTCAAAGCTAGAGCTCAAGGAAAACCTGCGACCTCCAAGCATTCGGGCCGTGTTGTGGGAAATGAAGTCATTCCTGCAGCAGCAGCCCTGGGGGGTGGTGAGATGTTTGCAAACACCTGTCTCCCTCCACACACGGCCCCTGGGAGCCACCTTTGAAACAGAGTCTGAGTGATGCACGGGGCAGGCTCCTGCGGTGAATCTGGTCCACTCTGCCCTCCACAGTCCTCACTGCGGGACAGGACACAGACTGCAGATTTGCTCTCCTGGAAAAAGAGTTGAGTGTGCAAATCTGAAAAAGATTCAGTGTGTTCACACTGACAGGCATAGAGGTGCAAACCATCCTTACAGGACACACTCAAAAAAAAAAAAAAATCATGGCAGCCAACAGATAACCCATAAAGTGTCCAGTGTTTGTGCTCCGCTTGATCTATGACCAGGCAGCCCTTGAAGTGTCTTGAACAGTGATACTCAGGAAGGCAAGAGAAATGACAGGAAGCAACGGTGTTTGCCTTTCTGCTCCCAAGAAGCCAAGAAGTAAAAAAAACGATGAGGAAAACAGACTCAACGGGAATGGTGGGTTGTGGAATCATCACCACATTCAGAAATGGGGGCCAAAACCTAGGTTTCTGTGCTGCTCAAAAGGTTTCTAGACAGGGTTTCTAGACAGTGACTCAGCTTGGCTTCCCCCCCTACCCAAAACCATGGTTCCATTTGGAAAATGCTTGAGTCAAGGACCTTGACCAGGTTGGCATGAGACACACAACCGTATAGGTCTGCTGGATGGATACCATGTTTATTACGCTAGCTAGGATGTCAAATGGTAGTAAGCTTTGAGGAAAACATACATTGACATAAAAAAGGGAAGCGATAATCCACAGTGGAATTTTTATTTGGAGACTATGGCAGAGAGACAGAAAGATGGAGGTAAAGATAGAAAGGAGGGGGAGGGGAGATGGAAAATTACAGAAATTGGCTCAGTGCTGATGCCAACACAAGTCATCGAGTCCTACCGTAGATCCACAGGTAGGAGCATGGCGAGTGGGCAGCAACCACACCTAGAAAATTCATCTGCTAATGAGCGACAAATGTCTCCCCTTTGCTCTGTAGGACCTCCAAGGCACATAGAGACATCTGACATTTATAGGACAATTGCATGTACTTTAAAAGTCATCAATTAAAGAAGATTATGAATGTGAATTACCCCATTTCCCTAGCTCTGTTCCAACAAGCGCCTCTTGCCTACGGCGAGACAGTACCCGAAAGTAGAAGGAAACGCATCTCGTCATTCAAACCTGCTCCCTGGGAAGGCAGGAGTGGAAGTTCATGTCCTTTAGAAGAAGCAGAGTGACCTAGGAGGAAAGGGATGGTGGGACAACAGAATAGGTCAAGAGGATGAGAGTCATCGATGTAGATGGTAGATGGTTGAGTCATCATTCCATCAAGAAGGTAGCATCCTATGGAAAAAACAGATACGTGCAAGTTTCTACCTGTTCAGCTGCAACCAAATAAGAAACCCATACATAGGTTGAGAATGTCCATCCTTGCTCCGCTCAGCTGTCTCTGTGCAGACACTAGCCTGAGTGTGTCTTCACCTAGTCCCAAGTATGCACCTGCATGAACGTCACAGTCCTGGAGGGACACCCACCCTGGGCTGGGGGGGATTTCATTTGGGTCACGTTCACATGTACTGCACAAATTAGGACATGGCGTTTTGGCTGAGATGATGACTCGAAAAATCTCCAGAACGGTTTTTCCTTTTTAGTCTTCTCTAGATGTTCACATCAATCTTCTTTTTGTGTGCTTGGTATCTATATCCCTGGGGCAGGACTCTCGGGCATGGGTTTTCACCTGATGCAGCTTCTAAAATGGTATCGACCTGCGACGTACACCATCAAGACAATGCCGTGTTCCAAAGTATGTTGCTTTCCCCGTAAAATAAACCACGCCAGCTGCTTTGAATGCTGCAGAGAGACAGACACACAGACAGAGTTTAACTAATGAGGGAGCGGTGGTGTGGGAGAGCCAAGAGATTGTCACCCAATTAGGAAAAGAATTAAAAAAAATTATAGATAAGCATTGCCCGTAAATGGTATCTTTCCCACAATGTAAAAATACCCATGGCAAGAGGAGATTACTGAGATGACTAAAATAAGGAGATTACTGAGAGGTGGGGAAATAATGTGCTTAAAGTCACATCTTTAGAGCAAAAAAATTGACAAGTATGGATAAGTACCTCAAGACATAGAGGCATAATATATGATTTAAAGATCAGCGTCCTCGTTACCGTTACATTAGTTAACCTTTTGGAGGTGTGATTAGGAGCTATGAAAGGCACTCGCTTGTTACAAAGATTGTTTCACTTTTTTCGACAACCTTGTGAAACAGTCACTCAATTTATTCCCATTAAACTGAGGAAGAACACAGTAGACCGAGTTCCCCTAAAAGCATCCCACATCGCGGCTGCCACAATGTGATCGGAACCCCAGGTGTCTTACTTCAGTGTCTCTACTGTTCTGTAAATTGCCAGGTGCACGTGTGTGTCTGCATGTGTGTTTGCATAGCGTGTGTGTGTGTGGTTCTATAATGGAAAATCCTCGGGCAGATTAGTAGAACAGAAATCCTAGAGCGCTAGAGAGAAAAAACCCGTGGAAATCCATCACACTGGGACTTAGAACATGAGGTAACTGTAAACACACATGAGCTGTTTCCAGCTACGGAAGCAAACAACGTGTCTGATTGCAGTTATCGGGAAGGATTATGTTCCTAAAACTAAACACCAGCATATCACACCCCGAGAGCAAGATCCCCGTCGCATCACAGAAAGCATGGGAAGTAAGCCACGATGCCATCAATCGGGGATGCATGAAGCTGCCTTACTTAGAAAGTAGCAGCTTAATTTTTACTATTTGAAAGACGATCTGGAAAATCGGCATTTTGCGTGCGTGCACATCATCGCTATATCATTTAGGAAAAAATGGCACGTTATCATGCCGTCAAGTTGCATAGTGAGTATGTGTGGTGGGTTCAGAAGAGGAATACCAAAGAGTGACTTTATGTTTATTTTTTTTTAAATTTAATCAGTTTACTTATTGGAGAGAGGGAGAGAGCGGATGGGTTTGGGGAGGGCGCACAGAGGGGAAGAGGGAGAGAATGTGACGCAGACTCCCCACTGAACGTAGAGCCCGATGTGGGGCTTGATCCCACAGCCCTGGGATCCTGACCTGAGCCAACATCAAGACTCAGACTCTCAACCGACTGAGGGACCCAGCGTGACCCCGAAAATAACTTCAAATAAAGACTGATGATCAACAATGAAACTGCTCACAAGTTTTGAGGGAGGGAGGACTTTGTAAGCCATGGGACATCATTTAGTGCGTTTTTCAGGATTTCTCAGACAAGTACTTCTTTTTCTTTTCTTTTCTTTTTTTTAAGGTTTTATTTATTTGAGGGAGAGAATGAGAGAGAGAGAGAAAGCATGAGATAAGGGAGGGTCAGAGGGAGAAGCCAAATCCCCGTGGAGCAGGGAGCCCCATGCGGGACTCGATCCTGGGACTTGGGGGTCATGACCTGAGACCAAGACAGCCGCCCAACCGACCGAGCCCCCCAGGCGCCCAGACAAATGCCACTTAAACTTTATTTTTATTTCTGTAGGGAGGGATAACTGACATGCATGATTATGTTACCTATAAGTGTACGGGGTAATGATTCCCTATTTGTGTCTGTTGAGAAACGATCCCCACATGAAGTCTAGTTCACTATGAAGTCTAGTCCCCAGACAGAGTTGCTGGATTTTTGTTCCTGTCATGACAGTGTTTCCGACATCCTCCTCCTCCGTCCTCCTCTGTCCTTGCCAACTCTACGACACAGAATTATGAACTGCGGCCACCACTCTGTCCGTCACATCCCCAGGACCTACTCAACTCGCAACTGCAAATTTGTGCCTTGGACCCCATTCACCCAGTAGATGAAACATTTTCATAAAGTTTGTGACCTGGGAAATAAATCTTCCTAGATACTAGAATTTGCTTTTCCTTTAATCAAGGTATGGGCTCTATTTGGGGGAATGGCTACAACTTTTGTAAATGGATCAAATAACATATCCTAGAAATCAGGGCACTTATATTTATGTGTATATACTTCATGTATTTTTATACATTATATATTTGTATTATATTTATAGATTATATATTTGTATTATATTTATAGAGTATATGTTTGTGTTACATTTATAGATTATATATTTATATCGTATTTATAGATTATGTATTTATAATATATTTATAGATTATATATTTATATCATATTTATGGATTATGTATTTATATTATATTTATAGATTATATATTTATATATTTATAGATTATGTATTTATATTATATTTGTAGATTATGTATTTATATAATATATAGATTATATATTTATATCATATTTGTAGATTTCATATTTATATCATATATATAGATTATATATTTATATCATATTTATAGATTTCATATTTATACATTTATAGATTTTATATTTATATCAAATTTATATATTATATAGTTATATTTTATTTATATTATATTTATATATTTTATACTGATATTATATCTGTATATCATATATTTATTATATTTATATATTTTATATTTATATTATATCTGTATATTATATATTTATATTGTATCTATATATTTTATTTATATTATATCTCTATATTATATATATTGTATATATATTTTTTATATTTATATTGTATCTGTATATTATATATTTATAACGTATCTATATGTTTTATATTTATATAGTATCTATGTATTTTATATTTATATCATATTTATACATTTTATATTTATATTGTATTTATATATTTTATATTTATATTGTACATATATTACATATTTATATTTATATATTTCCATATTATATATTTATGTATATATGTTGTGTGTCTATGTATATATATGTATACATGTCTATGTACATATATGTATATATATGTATACATGTCTATGTACATATTTACATTATGGATATGTTTAGTTGTATTTATTTTATATTTATATTTTGTTATATTTTATATATTATATTTTATGCTTATATCTATTTACATAATTTTCATATCTATTTTTTCTAGTCTACGTTATGGTACATTACATATATTACATGCATGTCTTATATACATTGTAACTGGTTTTGCTCTGCAGATACATTGTTTCTGCTCACTCAGAACTCTCCGTCTCACTGAGACACACAGGACTTAGCTCCGTCCAAACCCATGATGTCAGACACTGGTCTAAACGCGCAGAAGCAGGTTCCATGCTTCGAACAGTGGGGGCATCGCAGCACAATGCGACCTGGATGAGAGACGACCTGTGTGCTCGTGCTCTCAGAAGAGTGTGCACTAAGGCTTAACACGCCCACACCAAACATAGCCCTAGAGGCAGTGTTATGAAGCAGGTCGCCGAGGTAATGTGAATAACGACGGAAGACGGAGAAAACGTTGGCGCGGTCCCATCTGGAAGGCATTGCAGATGAGATAAACCGAAAAAGAGCTACAGTGACGATTGAACTTGACTTTCCCCCACCCAGTTCCCTGAACGCAACATTGGCAGTGGGGATTGACATCCTCTCCGCATCCTATTTACTCACAAGGGCATTTTGGAAACTGACTCTTTCTCCGTGTAATTATCCACTGAGCAATTATTTACTGAACAGCTACTGTGGTGAAGCCTTCTTGGAACCTGAGAGTCAGCAGAGGATAAAAGAAACCAAGAACTCCGAAACCAGTTGCGCTCCTGGAATACAATTTCTAAAATCAGAATAGTGGGGTGCCTGGGTGGCTCAGTGGGTTAAAGCCTCTGCATTCAGCTCAGGTCATGATCCCGGGGTCCTAGGATCGAGCCCCGCATCGGGCTCTCTGCTCAGCGGGGAGCCTGCTTCCTCCTCTCACTCTCTGCCTGCCTCTCTGCCTCCCTGTGATCTCTGTCTGTCAAATGAATGAAATCTTTAAAAATTAAATAAAATCAGAATAGCTCATAAACTCTAGTAAGTGTAAGGAATCCATAACCATGTGTGTGAAGGACACACATGCTAAGGAAAGGGGCAGGTAGAGCAGGGTCTGGTGAGTCCTCGAGGGGAGATGTTTGCACGGTGGGATTGGGGCTGATCCCTAGGAAGCAGAGGGTTTCAGGCACACAGAGCAAGCTGTCAACACAGAGTGTCAGTAGGTTGTGATGTCGGTCATAAGAGAAGACCAAAGAAACTGTTCTTTGCTCTGTCGCTTAATCACAGTCCTGTAAAGTCACCGATCTCGACTGCATAATTAGGGCTCCAAACGCTTTGAAGCCAACTTCCTTATTTTATTAGTTATCAGTCAACTTTGTATAAAAAGGTTAGACAGCAAGCCTAGGCAGAAAATATTTCATTATGAAATGTTATACATTTAATATAGATATATAATTATATATAATATGGATTATGTAATATATATTGCATATAATGTATAATGTCATATTTATAGTGTCTCTGTGGTTATAACATATAATTATATATTTATAATTATGTAGTTATATATCATATAACATAACAATAATGTAGAATATCGTTACATAATACAGAAAATGGAGTATATGGAATATTATTGCATAACATGCATAATAGAGAATATGTAATATATAGAATGTTACTATATAATATAGAATATGTAATTATGTATCAAAATGACATATTCATACATAAATTACAGGATTACATATTCATATATATCAAAAAACATAATATACAATAGTAAGTATTATTGCATAACACAGGATACATAACATATGTAATATGTAGCATATTAATATGTTACCTATAATGTGTAGTCATACATATACATGTTGTTATGCATGTATCATATAATGCAACATGCATTATTTATAATATGTATAATGTATATGAAACCACACATACTATATGTAACATATATACTAAATTACAATATGTAATCCATTACAATGTTATATCACATTGTATCATATTGTACATGTAATCCATAACTGTATATGATATAATGTATAAATATAAATTATAAATTTTTGTAGCTCATCACTAAAATAAATTTAACGTATTTTGGACAACACAATCCATCTGTGGATATCCTTGAATCTTAGTTTCCTCCCTCGTATGTTCCTTCATGATGTAGTAATTTCTTGAAGTAAAAACTGGTAATCCCTGTTCACTCGCGATAACTTGCATGAACCCCTTTTTTGTCGCTGTCGTCGTCAAACAGACAACACAACACGTTCAGATCTCTTGCCCCTCGCATCACAAAATAGTTCTTACAGGGTGGACCAGAAACATAAATGCTGTTGGTTTTTTTTTTCCATCTCCTCCTGTAAGTGTACCATCTCTGCTAAACGTGGAAGTCTGTGTTTCGTCTGAAATTCTTGGTTCTAGAACTGGGCCACTTCCTGTTTGCCGAGACACAACAAGGGAAGCAAGCCGTTGTCTGTGGATGTGTTGACGTGGGTTTGGAGCAGGAGCCATTGATGGTCCCGTGTTCGTATTTCAGAATCGGCATAGGATCTGAGCTATGTCCGCCGATCCTGAAATGACGGGTCAGACTCTGATTGTCACGGAAGGAGGTCATTTTCAGCTTGGAGAAGAAAGCAGGCAGCTCGTAACTGTGCATAGCTTTCAGGCACTAGAGCTGCAGAATAAATTCCTTCAGCCGTGATGTTCTTACCAAGAATATTGTTTTTATTTTATTTTTTAAAAATATTATATTTATTTATTGGACAGACAGAGATCACAAGTAGGCAGAGAGGCAGGCAGAGAGAGAGGAGGAAGCAGGTTCCCCGCAGAGCAGGGAGCCCATTGTGAGACTCGATCCCAGGACCCTGAGATCATGACCTGAGTCGAAGGCAGAGGCTTAACCCATTGAGCCATCCAGGCACCCATAAGCATGTTGTTCTTACACGCAAAGTTATAAATGAAATACAGAGTGGTTAGATGCTACTGGGACATGTTAATGCACTATGCACAGTTTTGAAGATAAACCCCATTGTAGCATGAGCTCCTTTTAGTGGTTTCCAGAAAATGATAATCCTTCGTACCGAATGGACAGAACTAAGATCCCAGTACAGTGGGTTTTCTTCTATATCGTGCCTCTACTCACTTACTGAGACTCAACGTTCTGCTCAGAGGAACTGGATTTCCAGGAAAAAAAAAATGCACTGTTCAACTATGATTGTCCTCAAGAATGCAAGAATAAAGCTTAAGTTGAAAGTTCAACACAGAGAAGAAAAAAATTAAAAATAATAAGATTGTAAAAAGTTTTTGCTGGAATAAGTGATGATATCTGTAATAACACCATATTCCCCCAAACCAAAATTAAATGCCTTCCTCTGGGATGAAATCCTCCTTGTGCTAAATTTACAGGGTAGGAGATTATCAAATAAATATCATTTCTTCTTCAAATGTAGTCTAATTACTTTGTAGAGCACGCCGTGTTGAACTGACCAAGGTCTCCTCTTGGCATGAAAACACCGGAGTCTGTGCTTTTCTAAAGCAAAATAAATTTGAAAACGAATAAAAAGAATAATCTTTATTACTTCTAAGGGCAGAAATTATATCGAATCAAAAAGTAATAAAATATATATTTTTTTCCTCCTAAAGCATCTTTCTTGTTAGATTTGTGTGTGAGTGTGTGTGTTTTGGATCCGTATTTTATTAGCTTCCTCGTGAAAGTAGGAATGATTTCAGGATGCTTTCCAAAAGCTTATTCTGGTGAGGAGTAGAGCAGAGTTTTAATTGAATCACGCTTTCTTTGAGGGGAAAAAAAAAAAAAAAGCCTAGCTTCCTGAAATATGCTGCTATAAATTAACACAATTTGAAATGGAAAGAAATAATACATATTCTGCATATATATACATACGATCTGCATGCAGATGAGCTAAGGTTTAAAACGGATGTGCTTGTCTCATTTAAAATTAATTACGATAAAAGGGTTTGGCCCGATAGGATTCCAAATGGCACATTGTCTTATCTGGAAACTCCGTATTGCTCGGTATTGTCTTCCGGAGCTGGGTGTGAGAGCGTGTGTTGGTTCATTAATAAGCAGGCTCAGAGAGAAGACGTTCTTCCATAATTTAGAGAACTTTCTTTTAGGACCTCTGTGTTTTCTCTGGAACGGTTGGTTCTAGACCTGGGCCGCTTCCTCCGAGACATGACAAAGGAACCGTGACGTTGGCTATGAACGAGTTGATGTGGGTTTGGAGCAGGAGATTTCGAAGGTCCTGTGTTCAATATTTCAGAATCTGAGATATCATTACGTTGACCTCCGTGCTCCAGGTGTGATAAAAGCAAGTAATTGACTTCCATATTATTTGGAAATGAAACTGTGTAGATTAAAGGAACAGAGATTAAATGAACAGATGGAGAGAGAAAGATGGGGAGGGAGAAATGGACAGAGAAAGAGAGAGAGAGACTGGACAGTGTGAGTAGATTATTCTGCTCCCCAGAAACTAATAGCAGAATTACGTTCCCGCAGGACAGTGGGTTAGGATTGTAGGACATGGTTGTCGTAGACACTGGGAATCCCAGCTGATAAAGGACTCTTCTCTCCATTCTCCCGGAAAGGAAGGGGAAATGTGTTTCCTCATCCTTTACCTTATCAGAGACGACCAGAAAAAAGTTCACAATACTTAAATGCATTAATCCCAGGAGACGCGATGGGACACCCCCTCTTTGTGCACAGGGAGTCTCTCGTCCCCAGGAACGTAGCAGCAACGTGCATGGCCCCATGTGGTCCAAACCACAGCCCACGACGGAGCACATGACCAACGCAGAAACTTGGTAAGATGTGTAACGACCTGCCTTTTTGAGAACGGAGTCCCATCTAAAACCTAGAGCCAGCGCCGATGGGGGGTAGTGGTTCCAAGTCTGTTTGGCCTCACTTGGAATATTATAGATATGACCTAATAGGTTCACTTGACTTTATGGCACACATCCTCTTCATGTGGGGCACGAAACCACGTTGCATGCTCAGAGGAGTTTGATCGCCTTGTAGCAAAAGCAAGAGCTTAAGGAAAAGAAAGGATGCTGGTTTTTTCATGCCAGGACTGGGGAAACTGTCCCTTCTGTTAAATAAACTGGAAAGCCTCTGCCCTTTCGCATAACGGCCGGGCTAAAAACCCATTAAAGAAGACGTGCTTACGAGGATGAAGGTTTTTGCTTGGCCCGTGGGATTCACCAGCTGGGGAGCGGCTGGTTCGGGAATCGAAATTCCTACGGTGACATTGGCAACACTCCAATTATCTACTGCCCCAAATATCACAAAAAATATTATATTTTTCTGTCCTTTGCTCAGACGACCGCAACTTGGTTATGTTGATTCAACATTCGCCGTAGTGTAGACACTCAGCAAATTACATGAATTACAGAAATTCACCAATTCCAAGCATGATTAAAACAGCCACGGGAGAGGACGCTCACGAACAGGTCACTCATGCTCATTAACACACAGACGTACGGGTCGACACCATCCAAACGCTGCTTCGACACGTGCCAATGTCTGCGTGAACCTCACCAGCCCAAGAACCACGAAAACATGTTCTCCTACATCCTAAAAATATCCCCGGCCTCAGCTCACCCCACATGCTGCAAACGTGGTGTTTGGGACTCATTGCTTGCCGGCGGTCCCCGTTGTCGGATGACATTTCTTAATACACTAAAAACCGTTGATCATAAGGAAGGATAATTAATATCGGTTCTCCCTGGCGCGGGCAGAAACTTCTGGTATCTGCACTTCCTAGCCAGATTCAATGTCTCCAAAAACGAGTCCGTGACCCACACGGACCCAACACAGAGAATCGCTCAGCCGTCTCGTAGAAATGATTTCAGACACTGTATGAACACAGACAGGTGCATGGCTGGGATAGAAAATTGGTGGTTTGCGTGATCGGGGTAATTTGTCATCATTTGGAAAGGCCGAGTGGCTCTGGTACCCAGAAGGGTTTAACCATGAGATGCTTCATGTCACAGCAGCATCTGGGCCCGGAAGACAGTGGTGACCAGGCTTCTGTATCGGGGCATTTCAGGAATCGAGCCGCCGTGCCGCAGAACGGGAGGGGACCCAGACGGACGCTTGGTGGGAATCAATACTTTGCATCCCAGAGTACCCCACACCGACCTACAGGGAACCCCAACACAAGCCTACTCTAACCACATCTTGATCTAAAATGTTGTCTCGTTCCTTAATGGTTCTTTCTCCCCACTGGATGAACTTGCCTGGGCCGCGGTAACAACCAGTACACACACCGATGCCTCCCAGTCCTGCAGGCTGAGATCCAGGTGGGGTGAGTCCTGCCTCCTTGGGCTGTGGACGCCACCTTCTTCCCATGTCCTCACCCGGTCATCCCTCTGGGCGTCTCTGTGTCCTTCATACCAGGATACCATTGAGATGGGATTAACATCCACCACGTGACCTCAGTTTACCTTAATCCCCTCTTTGAAGACCCCTTTCCCCAAATAGAGTCCCATTCTGAGGTCCTGTGGAGGAGGACGCCAACATACACATTTTGGGGTGAGAGTGGGGGACGCCGTTCAGCCCATGCTCTGCACCAACGATGGAAATATCTTACCGAAGGTCCTGCGTTTCTCTTGCGGCAGAGAAAGGGCTTCAGTTACTGTTGAATGCCTTGTCCCTTGTCCTGAAAGCACAAGACGTGGAAAGGGAATTTAGGTGATAATTTGTAAATCAGGACTATAAGAGCAAATATTACTTAGGACTTGCAACAATTATTTCCTGTAAATGTCTACATATGCATACGCATGTGTATATTTTCACATATACACACAACAACCGTGTAGATCGTAAACTAAACAAGATAACACCTTTTTGTCATGTCAGTGACGTATCTATGTAATTTTAAAAAAATGATACATGTAAACATTCTACTACGTTCAGGGCTCCCATATCACTTACTCCCTGCCGAGAAGTTGTAAAATGATCTCAAGTTTAATGACATTTGATGGAAAGACTCCAAACCTATGTTGTTTAAATTGAATTGGGAAGAAGAAAAGAGAAAACAAAAAAACAAAAAAAATAAAAATAAAAAAACTCACCAGACTTAATCTCATTGGAATGTCATTGACTTAAACTCCCAAGTTTAGAAAATTTTATATATTCAACCAATGTTTCTTAAAATGTTCCCAGATGTTAATAGCTATGACTAGGGGGGAAAAAAGGTCAGTGATTTGTAATGAAATGGATCTGGGAAGCACTGGTTCCAGCTGTGCCCATCAGACATGTTGAACTTCTCTGGAGCTTTGGGATTTATTGTCTCATATACATCAGGGCCCTTTCAGGGTGGAAACTGGGGTGTGGTGTTTCCCCAACGTATGGGTGCACAGCACTCTTTCTCATCCCCGTGAAACACCTGCTAAAGCTATGGTTGGTGTGGCCCATTTTGGAAATTCTTGCACACTGGATCTTGATGATTTACCACGGCTCCCCGAGACACAGGGCATCGGAGGAAAATGCCCTGCATCTCACCCTCGGGCATGACCAGTTCATACGGGACATGCCGTAACTAGCCAAGCAGGGAACGACTAACACATACCAGTTTTGAAGTGTGACGCAAAGAGGAAAGAAAAAATGAGTAAAAAAAAAAAAAAGAAAGAAAGAAAAGAAAAATATGAAAAAATGACTAAAAAATGAAAAATGAAAAAAAAAGATTTAAAAAAAATGCAACGTAAATGATCTCATTTGTGCCGATCAACACCAGAATTGGAATACGTGTACCTCATGGATGTACGGAAACCCCATGCTTTATTCTTGCTTTGTGAGCGTAAATTTTGATTTTTATTGGGAATTCCTAAACATGCGTATTTCCTCTGATTAATCCAAACGTCTACACCTGAAATTAGCCTAATCAAAGAGAAAATCATCTCGGTATATCAAATATAAATGCCTTACGTTCTAATTTCAGACAGAATCCTCTCCCTGCTTGCATACTGGTAAAATGTTAATCAAACTGAGAAATCCGGAAGAGTTATGTCTCTATAAATAGTAACAATGTATACTTGGGGTTTTACGTTTGAGAAATAAATTTTGCAATTATCTGCATTGTGGTGTCGATCTGCCTGTGGGCATTTCTTTCCCTTTCATCAAGAATCTCTTCCATTGGATATCATCCAGATTTGACACATTTTGTCCAACCAGCAGAAAGATAATTATTCACAAAGTCTAGGGGTTACGCTATTACAGAGGACTAAAAACAAAATAACATAAATGTAACACATAACCACTTTTCTCTTCTTTCTTTTTAAATTTATTTATTTGAGAGAGACATAACCACATTTCATTTTTTTAATTTTTAAAGATCTTATTTATTATATTTATTATTATTTATTTGGAATTTATTTGGATATTTATTATTATTATTTATTGGACAGAGACTTAACCGCTTTTCTAAATGCGCTTTAGTCTGAAATCCATAAGTTTCGTGGCATACCGAGATCAGAAAACCGGGCTATAATTCTGTCCTTTGTCTTCCGTGTCCTGTGTGCCCAAGATTAAAGTGCTTGGACTAAAGAAAATGTGTCAATTTCCGTCTCAAAAAGGTGTCATAAAAATCATCTAATGAATTGCATTTGTACACTTTTTCAATGTTATTTAAAGAATATAGTGCAATAGACATAGCATCTCGAGTCAATATTTGCTTTCCTCAGACGGACCATTAATACCTGAACATGAAGCCCTTCCTACATCTTGGTCCCTGAGAAAAAATAATATTAGGTGATACAGCGTATTTAATTTTGGAGGGGTGGATAAAACTTGGTTTTCAAGCCTTTCAAGTGACAAACAGTAACTCGAGGGGTCAGAGATGGGGGCATGTTTTTTTACAAGACAGTACCTTGTCTGAAGACCATACGATATTACATCAAACACAATAAAATTAAAAATAGACTCTACCTCACACGATTCCTAAAGGGCATGACCTTATTTTCCGACACCCATTAGCATGGACGGGGGTCTTTGCAAATGCAAAGGCCATCGTCAAAGACAGCCAGGGTTTGCTCCAAAGGAATTTCAGGCCCTATGAGAATAGTAGGGTTTTTGTATTCTAATACGGAGTTGAGCTATTTCTGTGAAGATGGTTGAACAATGTCGCTTCATAACTTTGCCGTGACGGTTCTGGAGACCTAAACTGCTTCACACATGCTTGGTCCTCTCCTCCATCGGTCGCCCTAATAGACTCCCAGATGTCCTTTGGCCTGCATTTACATTGATCCCAGTGCTCAGCGTTATGGCATCCTCCCTAATCCTTCTTAAATGTGACCGTACCCACACGGGTTTCTGATTTAAAGTCCCCGTACAAGGGGTGCCTGGGTGGCTCAGTGGGTTAAAGCCTCTGCCTTCAGCTCAGGTCATGATCTCAGGGTCCTGGGATCGAGCCCCGCATCAGGCTCTCTGCTCAGCAGGGAGCCTGCTTCCCTTCCTCTCTCTCTGCCTGCCTCCCTGCCTACTTGTGATCTCTCTGTCAAATAAAATCTTAAAAAAAAAAAAATCCCCGTACGTTCCATTTCTTACCATACCATATCTGCGTGTGTCTCCCTGGTGCGTATCAACTGGAGCACAGCTGTAATCATCGATGAGTCTGTAGAGTCATCAAAATCGAAATCGAAATCGAAATAGAAATAGTCATCAAAATAGAAACACCGATTTCTCTTTTCCATAGAAATCTTCATTGAAACACCTGTTACAATCTCCGTCCCGATGCCTACCTACGTTCTGTAGGACGACAATCAGCCACACTATGTATAGAGAGTTGAGAACGTTAGAGCTGGGAAGACTCTTGTTTTTTTTTTGTTTTGTTTTGTTTTTCTTTATAGTTGCCTTACTTTTATGTTTATGCAAAGGAGGTATATATTATTTTATTTTTAACAATGTAATCAATATTTATTTATTATAGACACAGAAAGAACCTGTGCGTGAGAGGGAGGGGGAGTGGCAGAGGGAGACAGACTCGCAAGCAGGTTCCACGTTGCACCTGGGGTCTACCCAGGGCTCCCTCTCGTGACCCTGCAATCCTGACGTGAGCCAAAATCAAGAGTGGGACACTGAAGCAACTCGGCCACCCAGGCACCCCTGTATTATTTGATAATAAATAAGAGAGGAAGGGGGACAAGTTCATCTGAAATGTTATATGACTGTGATGGTGCCAATTATCCATAAAATATAGTTTTATAAAAACTTGTTATAATGGTCGGAACTAAGGCATGGTTTATGGATATTTTTTTAAATGACAACTCTTAACGTTAAGTGAAGAATTCGGAAGACGAGGACAACTTCATGTGAATGAGCCATATTGGTAGGAGCTTATAATACAATATTGTGGTTTATGTCCAGGAAATAACAAAATAACACACTTGCAATCAAAAGCCTGCTTTTTTTTTTTTTTTTTTTTGGTGACCTGGAAAAAGTGAAAAACAGGGTTTATCTAAAAAATACATTGATGGATACATGAAGGCAGTTAAAAGCTTTAAAGTCTGTATAAGTATACCTGTATGAGAATATATAAAACTTTCATTTCCTGACTATAGCAAAGGACTGAATCATGTTCAAAATGATTACAGGATTTTGCATAATTTTTAGGATTTTTGACGTGACATTGAATTATTCATGCCTGGCCATGTGTCATGTATAGGGTAGTACCTTCATGGGGCCATTGCATTTTTGCATTCCACGGATGCATTGTCTTTGCATCAGACTTTGGTGCAGTTCCTCGTCGTCCCAGGTTTCCCTGTAGAGTCATGTCCTGGCACACCCTTCTGGTACCACTGATGACCCTAAGATACGCCACGGGTCGCTACCTCAGACATTCTCTTTCTCTGGGTTTCTCTCTCTCTGTCTTCATCTCTTATCGGGAACTCTTGAAGCTGACTTTAATTCAGTTATGTTCCAGCAGAGCGTACTCAAAAAAATAAAAATGGGCGCTGAAAAAGTACAAAAACGAAACATTTACATAAAAACTGCATCTCCTGCCCAGAACCTGGCTGTCGAATGCATTATGGCCTTGTGTACGGTGGTTTCTCTGTCTTCTGCCTCTGTGGTATGCCTATGGGTTCAGGAGCATTAAAGGAAATAGATCATCACTTTGCGGTCTGTCCTGATGTGAGGGACGAGACCCTCCTCTGCTCCCCCTCTGCGTGGTCACTCTAGCAACCCTGCTTCTAGGAACAGACATTGCTCCCCTCTACCTCCCAGGTTCTGAGCAAAAGTCCATCAACCGGACGTGTCTCTTAACTCACCAAGAAAAGCCTTACCCTGGCTGGTCTGCCCTAAGTGTTCAGCGTGGTGCAAACTTGGAAATAGGCTTTGAGAGCACGTTTCCCGGGTGGCCTCGGTCCTCGCTTTTATGCCCTGTTATCAGATCCTTCTCATTTATAACAGATTCTTCTATATTCTGGTGTGTTTCTCCCCAGTGGCTGGTGCCCCTGAAAGCTCATTGGGATGCAGGAGCCCATCCAAGACGTGTGCCTCATCTCCAATAACACAGGCCCAATATGCGTCCATAACTCCACCCTGGAGGAAACTTGATTTACACATTAACGCAGGACTTGCTATTTCTCTGTATCAACTGAATTTAGTAATTTCACATAAATTCCAACTTGCAATATCATTTTTAAGGCTAGTAACACTATTGAATGCATTTCTTTCTCCTCAATTCCTGGAGTTTAGGTTTTTTAAAATTACAGGAATGCATGCTGGTGCTCACATCTTTACTTAGAAATACTAGATGGTGGTCTTTTCCTTGAAAATAACCCACTTTTGTATGGTATCTGATGGACGCGTGTGTTTTGAAGTTCTCGATAGACGAGAAATAAAGATGACCTCGGGGAATGTTTAAATAATGGTTATAAAAGTAAACCTTAAGTGTTAAATCTTATTTTCACAAGCATATAAAAATTAGGAAAAATTGAATGTACAGCATCATTCTAAACTTTTGGGCAGGAAAAGTTAGCACTAGGGGCGCCTGGGTGGCTCAGTGGGTTAAGCCTCTGCCTTTGGCTCAGGTCATGATCCCAGGGTCCTGGGATCAAGTCCCGCATCGGGCTCTCTGCTCAGCTGGGAGTCTGCTTCCTCCTCTCTCTCTGCCTGCCTCTTTGCCTACTTGTGATCTCCGTCTGTCAAATAAATAAATAAAATTAGAAAAAAAAAAGAAAGAAAAGTTAGCACTAATACTATTAGGTACCTATGGGAAACAGTTGACTTTGTTTCTCTAAACTTTATTTTTCTAGACTTATTACAGAATAAACATAGGAAATTTGATAGGAAATTAAAGGGATTTTGATTTTTTTTCAGAAAGCTGAGGTTATCGAGAAAGACCATTTTTTTAGTACAAAGAGCATGAGAGAGAGAACCTATAAAAACTAATTTTATAGGTTTCGTTGTGGACTTTTTACAACACATGTGTTCCCTTCTTTATTTCCAATGTTTAAAAATAATTATATCTTCCCATGACTGCCATACTGGAGGCTACTGAAAATTAGATTCGGCTGGGGTTGGGGGGGGGGGGAGGAAAAAGCAAAGATACGAACATTTGAAATACCAGGCACCTACTATTGTCTTTTTAGTTTGTCAGTGACTTTCTCTTTATTAGGACCCCAGAAACAGATTGTTTGCCCTGGAGATAATAAATTACAAAACAAACAAACAAACAAAAAAACACCAAAAAATGGAAAAAGAACCCGTCAGTGTCTTTGACCCTGGCCGTTGACAGGAAGCTGATTCTGTGCTCTGCTGAAAGAATTGTAAAGTTGGGGAGCTTCTTATTAATTTAATTGTCGAATTGCTTTCCCTGCAAGAGACTTGGAGAACACTTAGCAGAAGGAGCTCACCCGTGGTAGATGGCCAAATGAACTTTGACAGGGTCTCATTCGCTCTTGAGCCCGACAAGCAGTTAATGGTTGGGGGTGAGACATAGGAAGTAAATGGAAACGTTTCTTAATAGACATTGGAACACAGCTAAATGGGGTATTTTGTAATTAGATGTCTTTGGTTTGCTAGAATAGAGAGCTCATGCCTCCGGAAGCTTGACCTCAGAATGGATCAGTTAGCCTTACACCAGAAAATATTTACTCAGATCTGACGTTTAAGGAAAAAATACAAATTTCCCCAGACATGCTAAGAGGAGCGTTCGACAAATTAGTGTCAAAAACATGAACTGCTTACAGTTCATACGCTTGTGAAAATAGTATCGCTGATACATTTGTAGATAATTTTTTTAAAGATTTATTTATTTATTTGACAGACAGAGATCACGAGTAGGCAGAGAAGCAGGCAGAGAGAGAGGAGGAAGCAGGTGCCCTGCCCAGCAGAGAGCCCGATGTGGGGCTCGATCCCAGGACCCTGAGATCATGACCTGAGCCGAAGGCAGAGGCTTAATCTACTGAACCACCCAGGTGCCCCATTTGTAGATAATTATTTCAATGTCTGTTCCTAAAGATTTTATCCCAAGGGGTGATCAGAAACACCAAGACATGGTTTTTGCTCCGTTTCAGACCCAGATCCAAGGTCACCCTCTTACAAAAAGCCTTTTACCCAAGACTCTGGGCGATGTGCCGATCCCATAGACAGCCCGGGGAGTCATTGTCGGACTATCGAGTTGACTCTAATCATCTTTGCCCAAGTGTGCATTCCAGAGGCAGCCACGTACCCAAGCTAGCCACGGTGTGAGCAACACGGCAGGTTCAAAGAAAGCATGGTGTGGTCACTGCCTAGGACATGCAGCACGCCACAAATTCCACAAATGCAAACATTCAGCTTCAAGAACAGTTTACCGTGACATCAATTTAAAAAAAGAAAAGAAAAATAAATAACCCACTGGGGCATCTGGCTGTCTCAGTCCTTAAGCGTCTGCCTTCAGGTCAGCTGATCTCAGGGTCCTGGGATCGAGCCCTGCATCGGGCTCTCTGCTCAGCGGGGACCCTGCTTCCCCCCCCCTCTCTCTCTGCCTCCCTCTCTACCTACTTGTGTTCTCTCTGTCAAATAAAGAAATAAAATCTTTAAAACAAATAAATAAATAAGTAAATAAATAAAAAATAAATAAACCCACTGGTTTATTATTTATTATACTGGGGCGTCTGGCTGGCTCAGTCCTTAAGCATCTGCCTTCAGCTCAGCTGATCTCAGGGTCTTGGGATCGAGCCCCGCATCGGGCTCCCTGCTCAGCAGGAAGTCTGCTTCTCCCTCTCCGACTCCCCCTGCTTGTGCTCCCTCTCTCACTGTGTCTCTTTCTGCCAAATAAATAAATAAAATCTTAAAAAAACACCAACAAAACAAAACCACTTTTTTAAAGTGGTCCTTCTCCAAAGATGCTTCTCCAAGTTTAAGAACATAGTAACTGCAATTCATAGGACTGCATGTTCAGCTGAAATGGGGTAAGAGGAGATGTTACACATTCTGATCACGTGCACACAAAGTAACTATGTGAAGCAGCAAATGTATCATTTGTCCTGGTTGTGGGGATTATGTTACCATATATTGCCTGTCAAATCATCACATCATACTTCTCCATTATACCTCCATAAAGCTGGGCTTTATTTTATAAGAAAAGAGCAAAAAGCCTACATAACAAAAACAAAAACAAAAACAGGAATCCCATATCCCATACAGGGACTGTTACCACATCAGAGGACAACCGTTGTAATTTAGGAGTTGATAAAAAATGTACGTGTGAGTAGAAGACTTGAATCAGGGACATGAATAACTATGCAAAAACCTTGGAATAGAAAATTAAATTTTAGCTGTGGAAGAATATTTTTAATTCTGTTAAAAGGTAGGGAGGACTTAAAAACATTTTTTTTTTTTTTTTGTGGGGTGGAAGGCGGCTCTGAATTATGAACAGACCCAAGAAAGAAAACCGAAAAGGAATTGTGCAAGACAGCATGATTCAGAGTGTTTGCACTGGGGATTTACCTTTCTTTGAGTGAAAGCAAGGTTTTTACAGTTGGTATTAAATGATGATCCAGAATAGGTAAACTATACCAGTGACACAAGCCGTTACAACGGTTTTAAGGATTTTCAGTGATATGGTTGCCCTTTGAACGACCACAGCCACCTTGGACACCATAGGGTTAAAAACCGCAGGGTTGTCGGACCATTTGAAACATTGTATCTTGAGAAACTACGTGCAGGGACCTTCCTAGAGCTGACAGTGTATCTATCAAATTTTGGAGAAGACGTCTCCGTGGCACCTGGATTCAGTTTATCTCAGCGTTGATTAATGCGCTCTGAAGGGACGGGAAGGAGGAAAGCGGCAGCCAGGACGGATCCGTCACACGATGAGTGACAGCGCTCGCTATTTTAATCAGGAACAAGCTCGCAGACATGAGGAAATGGGGTTTACAATTAAAACGCAGGATTCTGGCTCTGTTCGCGTGGCGATGGCTAAGTACATCAGCAAAGCTTCATGGTTTGTCATTAGGTTCTCTCCTGTGACCTACTGCGTCCCAACTTTACGCTCTTGATCTCGCGCGACAGGGGCACAGACCTTATCCAAGACCTCAGAGATAGGAGCCCCGCAGGGAACACACGATTCCGTAGACTTTGCCAGCAGGAGGTATCCAGGGAATAAAATAGCACAAAGATGCCTGAATCAAATTCTGGATTTTTTTTTTGGAAAAATACTTTGCATCGGATGTGGGGCTGACGCTAATTAAATCGTGCGATGCTAAATTTTAAAATGTTAGGAGGGATTTCCATTTGACGAAGACCACGCCATCTGACAGAACGACATTCACATAATAGGCCCAGGCTGATACACAGGCTTTCGGAGCAGGAATCCCAGACCATCAATAAGGCAGCCCCAACAATAATGGAGAAGAAAATCCTATTCTGTTCTGATTAAGACTACAAGTGTTCTTATTTCTTATTTTCCTTGCAAAAAAAAAAAAAAAAAAAAAAAAGTAAATGCTTTGAAATATTCAGTCTCGTTGAGAAAAACTTCACTGAGCAAAGAATGAGCACCATTCCTCACCTTAAGGAATGTGTCTTGTCTGTAGGACAGAAAGTAGAAGGATGACACGGTAGATATTACCAGCGACATGAAGAAAGCATTAATGGCAGTGAAGACTGCATTATCCACATATCCTTGCAGACAGAAGGTCAACAGGACACGGTCCTAACCACAGTTACTGTTTTTGCAATGGAGAAAATAGTGCCAGCTGCCTGGTGGGACCCCGGGGGACCACCTGAGATGTCCGGTGTGCAGAACTGGGCTGCTCCATGTTTTACCTATAAGAAGCTTTGTCAGTATTGGGGATCATCCTGCCTTCCTCCCGGTGCTTGTGGCTCAGACACTTCCTGTCACCTTCACTAACTTCTCGTTGGCCATCAGCTGCCGAAAGGGACAAGTACAAAGTGCTCTTTCCGTCCTCTCCTAGGAACTCACTGGAAACATTATGAGACTCTGCACATAATATGAGACATGATAAATTTAGGATATGCCTTAAACCATATTCCATATATAACATTAATCCATAACTATCTCTGATCTATACAGCTGTGTAACACATCAGTGGAAAATACATTTAAGTACTTATTTATAAGTTGCGCCAAGTATAAAACCCCTCATGGATCCGAAGGGGCATGTGCATCCGAATATTTATAGCAGCAATGTCCACAATAGCCAAACTATGGAAAGAACCTAGATGTCCATCAACAGATGAATGAATAAAGAAGATGTGGTTTATATACACAATGGAATACTATGTAGCCATCAAAAGAAATGAAATCCTGCCATTTGCGACGACGTGGATGGAACTAGAGCGTATCATGCTTAGTGAAATAAGTCAATCGGAGAAAGACAACTATCATATGATCTCCCTGATATGAGGACGTGGAGATGCAACATGGGGGGTTAGGGGGATAGGAGAAGAATAAATGAAACAGGATGGAATCAGGAGGGAGACAAACCATAAGAGACTCTTAATCTCACAAAACAAACTGAGGATTTCTGGGAGGAGGGGGGTTGGGCGAGGGGACTGGGGTTATGGACATTGGGGAGGGTATGTGCTATGGTGAGTGCTGTGAAGTGTGTAAACCTGGCGATTCACAGACCTGTACCCCTGGTGATAAAAATACATTATATGTTTATAAAAAAATTTTTAAAAATTAAAAAAAACCTTCACAGTTTTATTTGTTTGTTTAAATGAATTGAATTGTTTCCTGCTCCTAATTATGCAGAATTAGCTAAGCATTAAGTATATATAGGTACACTTATATATCATCGTTATTACATTAAGTATTGATAGCAGATTTACAACTGGATACACATTTATAATATATTTACAAGTACACATTACCATTTCTGTGTAAATTAAATATTTATAAATAATTGCTTATACCATAAAATTACATTTATAGCACATGGTATATTTTATGTATCTACTTATTTGATTATTTTTAGGGACAGAATAAAAGAAAGTGGCAGGGGAGGGGCAGAGGGAGCAAGAAAATCCCAAGCAGACTCTGCACTCAGCATGGAGCTCAACACCGGGCTCAGTCCCATGACCCTGAGATCATGAGTCAAGCCGAAATCAAGTCAGACACTTACCCTGAGAGCCACCCAGGTTCCCCCCACATGGTGTATTTTAATACTCATTATCACTTATAAATCTAGAGATTGATTTAATACTCATTATCATGCACATTTCACTTATTAATTCATCCACTACTCATTATCATGTGTACATAGAGAGGGCACGTCCGTAATCCATCAGACGTGTTTCTAGAAGCAGAATATATGGCATAAAATCTCCTCTCTGGCAGGAGAATTGTAAGAGACCACAAGACCACAGAAATCCTGGTCATATCGTCCCTGTACCTTCCCAGCATGTTGAAGCCATTGGGAGGGACTCACAAGAACATTCAGGACTAATCCCCAAGGACAGATGGGAAGGCTCAGGAAAGTGGTCTCTGGAGAAACAGGAGTTCAGGTGTCCATCATTCTGAGACCCCATGGAAGGAAGGCCGGTCCCAGGACCTAGTGACACACACACCCTCTTGTGCCCTCTGTGACTTTCAAGTCTGACTCCTAGAAGACATCCTCAAATCCGTATACTGCACACCTCACAATGTCTCCCACTGATATATGTTTCCTTGCTCCACGGAGAAGAATTTCTGAGTCGGGATGTGTGGGACCACCATCCCCTCTCTGAGCCTTTGAATATCTTTGCGAATTCAAAGTATTTTGCATTTCAAGTAATGAACACACCACAAAAAACTCGATCAACACAATTTTTCTCTGCAAAAGTCAGTAGCACAATACAGTGAGGGAAACAATCCTTTTGCCAAAGATGCGTCGTTACTGTATCGATGGGATTTTTACAACATGGTAACTCTTTCTGGAGAATGACGTATAACGAGTGCAACAAAGTCGGAATCCTTTTGTTGGGAAGGAACCCTCCTTCATATATCATGCATTATTAGTCAGTGTTTACAGTCGACCACACTGGGGCACCTGGGGGGTTCAGTCGTGAAGCGTCTGCCTTCAGCTCGGGTAATGATCCAAGGTTTTGGCACCAAGTCCTGCATCAGGCTCCCTGCTCTGCAGGAAGCCTGCTTCTCCCTCTCCCAGTCCTCCTGCTTGTGTTCTCTCTCTCACTGTCTCTCTCTCTGTCAAATACATAAATAAAATCTTAAAAAAATGATAAAAAAATATAAAGTGGACCACGTGTGTTTGTTTTGCGTGATTCTCATTCCAAACGTTCAGTTTCCAGCAACCACAGAATTGTCCCCATCATCTTTAACCCCAAACCAAGACAATTGGCACAGACACGCAAAAACTAGCTTCACCGTAGTTACTCAAGGAATTACAATCCCATTCACTAAAGAGAATTTATTAAGGAGTTTTGACCCCCCTCACGTGTGTGGGTGACTTCAACCATGCAAAGTGTTTGACACCTCAATGGATCATGATTTAAGAATGCAATCGGGATATTGACTTTTGGTGAGTACTTTGAAATATAATACAATATAATGTGAGCAGTATACATCTATGACAGGTGGAATGGCAGGTCTCCTAAACGCCGTAAGAAGTCGGCGACTCATTTGATTTGCAGAACTGCCCAGCAACACTAATGTTATTACTAGTAAATGAAATGGGACAGACCTGGGAAAGGAGTGGGGATCCATAGCTTTCTACGTCTAGCTAAGTGCTTTCAATGAGGCATTGATCAGTGATGGCGAGCTTGTAATTAGACCTTTCTTGGGTTTTTCAGCCCATCAAGTGACATAAATAAATTCCATGTGGATATACCTGATCAAGTATAAGAAAACACATTCCTACTTGGACACATTTTCCTGCAGAGCATGCAGAGAGGGTAGTGTTCTGCAGAAGACTGTAAAAGACTGTTTGCATAAGTGCATCCCCCATGGCCATGAAATGATGTTTCTGTGAAGATACCCCAAGCCATTCATGTCCATCACCTGCCTTGTTATTGAGCCTGGGTGCAGCTATAAAGATGTAATTCCCATTTTTGTTTGTTTGTTTGTTTTCTTTTGTTTTGTTTTTAAATGTCCCCACCAGCAAGAAGGACACAGTCACAAACTCGCTGAAATGAATCCGGTTGCAAATGGAAAGGGGCACAGACGGTGTCTGCTTACAGACCAACCTGGAAGGTCCCCTCCTGTCTCTTACCAGTCTCATTCTTTGTGTGTTGTTTTCTTAGTTTCTTTTCTTTTCTTTTTTAAGATTTCACTTTATTTATTTGACAGAGAGAGAGAGAGAGCATGAGCAGGGGAAAACGCAGAGGGAGAGGGAGAAGCAGATCCCCATTGAGCAGGACTGGATCCCAGGACCTGGGGATCATGACCTGACTCGAAGGCAGACACTTGACCCCCTTACCACCCCCCAGGCGCACCTGCTTTCCTTATTTCTCAAAGGAGACTGAGAAAGTTCACTTTTTAAGCCCCCCGTGTCAATACATACAATTCCTTATTCTGCAATCTCGGTATACCTGTCCTTTCTGTCTTGTCCCTTTTGCAACTGTGCGTGTGGACCTCCCAACAGAGTTCTCGGAGCACACGTGTTTGCATTTCTCACTAAAAACTGTCACCGCTCTTTGTGTGTACCAACTTTCTGCTACTCAACCCACGTACAAAATGGGGCCCTCGGCTCGATTCCTCCCAGGCAAATCCCATGCCAGCTGCTGCGGCTGCTGACTCTCGTGCTCCAGAGTGTGGCTGTCCGGTCCTGGAGGTCTTGCTTGCTTTATCCCCAAGGCATCCTGCAAGCTTCTCTGGAGAGGCAGGGCGCCTGTTCTGAGAAGGACTGCTGTCCAGGGGTGGCCAGCAGGCGGCACGAGCTCTTGGTATATGTGGCGTATGTTCTGTTCTGGCACAGACCCTTGCCAGGTGGACTTTTGTCTCTCCCCCGTCCCAAACGGCAAAATCTCTGAAACAAAAACACGAAACAGAAGCAGGAATCTTGTCTCTAGAAACACTGACCCTCAGGGGACCCTCCTTGTTTCCCTAGTCAGTGACTCTGGTGGCCTGGAATGAATATATATATATACATTAACTCTTTAAGATAATATATATTATTTTACATTTACATTTATATTTATATTTTATAATATAAATATATATTTATTATATAATAATTTATTAAATTATAAATTATTATATAATATTATATATTATATAATATATTATATAATATTATATAATTATTATATATTTATTATTAATTATATAATTAATTATATAATTATTATATAATTATTATATAATATATATAATATTATATATTATATATTATAAATTATTATATAATAAATATATATTTATATAAATAATATATATTTTATATAAGTAATATATATTATGTATATATTGTATATATATTATATATATTATATATTATATATATAATTATATATTATTAATAATATATATTAATAATATATATTATATATTATATATATAATATAAACAGTATATTTATACATAATATATAAATTTTTATATAAATAATATATTTATATAATATATAAATAAATTTTTATATATTTATATTTATATATTTATTTAAAGAGTTAATGTTCTTTTTTTTAAGATTTTATTTATTTGGCAGAGAGAGAGAGATCACAAGTAGGCAGAGAGGCAGGCAGAGAGCAGGGGAAGCAGGCTCCCCGCCGAGCAGAGAGCCCGACATGGGGCTCGATCCCAGAACCCTGAGATCATGACCTGAGCCGAAGGCAGGGTCTTTAACCCACTGAGCCACCCAGGTGCCCCTATTTTATGTATTTCTATATGTATATAACAAATAGATATATTTATAAATGTCTATATATATATATATGTTATAAAGATTGTTTATTTAATGTTCCCACCAGCAAGAAGGACACAGTCACAAACTCGCTGAAATGAATTATAGATTATAAAGATACACAACTTAGTTCATTCTTCCAAACCCAAAACTGCAGGATTTCCCTCCATTTTAAATGAATATTCAAGCTCTTTCCAAATTAGTACATATCTTTTCAGCCATGGGATCGTTTTTATGTCATTGTGAATGGATCTTTTGAAATTTCTCTTTGTTTCTCCCTGGGTGATAGAAATGCAGTCTTATTCGCAATCTTGCAAAATCGTTAATAATTCCCATAGTTTGTAGATTCTTTTAGATTTTTCTATGTACTGAACAATGTTATCTGAACAGGGAAACTTTTTTTTTTCAAGATTTTATTTATTTGGCAGAGACAGAGAGATCACAAGTAGGCAGAGCAGCAGGCAGAGAGAGAGGAGGAAGCAGGTTCCCTGCTGAGCAGAGAGCCCGATGCTGGGCTCCATCCCAGGACTCTGGGATCATGACCGGAACTGAAGGCAGACGCCCAATGACTGAGCCACCCAGGTGCACCTGAACGGGGCAACTTTTATATCTTTCTTTCTAACCTATATGGAAAGCACTGGTTTTTCTGTGCATTCTTTCATTAAGAAGCATGTCTAGAACCGTGCATGAAGAGGGTGACTCGGCGTTTCTCCGTGATTTACAAAAATACATTTCCCCATTCATTGCAGTTTTCTGAATGCTGTACTTTGCAGACTGTGTCTGTTGCATTATGGAGACTGTCTCCCATCACCATGACCTAAAATTTGTTTGTTTTTTTTTAAATCATAAACGGCTGTTGAATTTTGTCATTTTCTCACACAGTAGAAATGGCCATATCTTCACGCTTTCCTCTTTCTGCTTTCTTTGTTTTCGTTTTTGTTTTTAAATGAAGTGAAAATCAGCCTTCCAAGTGGTAACAATAGCTTTGCTTGTATGAACCATTTCCTCCCACAGGGAGCGACTGCAAACAAACTGCAAACAAGTCTTTGCAGGGGGTTGAAGAAGGACCCAAAGCAAAGCCCATCTGGCCAGGGTGTCCTGATGACAGGACACAGGATGGCGTTGGAAGAGCAATTGGCCCACAAGCAGGAAGAACTCGACCCACGTGCTTCTCCCTCTGTCAGTCCCCCTGCCTGTTCTTTCTCTGTCCCAAATAAATCAAATACAATATTTTTTTTAAAAAAGAGTATTTCTTTTAGAGAAAAAGAAGGGAAGAGAGGGAATCTCAAACAGATGCCAAGCAGAGCACTCAGCCCGATGTGGGGCTCGATCCCTCAACCCTGAGATCACGCCTGAGCTGAAACCAAGAGTCCAATGCTTAAAAACAACCAAGCTGCCCTGGCGTCCCCAGGTCTATAATACATTTGATCAAAATTTGTGCATTAGTGATATTTTGATGTCTCTGTTCATCAGTACAGTAATACAGTTTATTTTTTAATCCATTTTTAAATTTCACAGTAGTTCAGGGTAGGTCTTAAACATCACTTGTTAAGGAATGGCTTATAATATTGATTTTACTTTTTTTTAAATTTATTTTCAGTGTAACAGAATTCATTGTTTTTGCACCACACCCAGTGCTCCATGCAGTACGTGCCCTCCCTATTACCCACCACCTGATTCCCCAACCTCCCACCTCCCACCCCTTCAAAACCCTCTGGTTGTTTTTCAGAGTCCATAGTCTCTCATGGTTCATCTCCCCTTCCAGTTTCCCTCAACTCCCTCTCCTCTCCATCTCCTCCATGTTCTTTGTTATGCTCCACAAATAAGTGAGACCATATGATACTTGACTCTCTCTGCTTGACTTATTTCGCTCAGCATAATCTCTTCCAGTCCCGTCCATGTTGCTACAAAAGTTGGGTATTCATCCTTTCTGATGGAGGCATAATACTCCATCGTGTATATGGACCACATCTTCCTTATCCATTCGTCCATTGAAGGGTATCTTGGTTCTTTCCACAGTTTGGCGACCGTAGCCATTGCTGCAATAAACATTGGGGTACAAATGGCCCTTCTTTTCACTACATCTGTATCTTTGGGGTAAATACCCAGCAGTGCAATTGCAGGGTCATAGGGAAGCTCTATTCTTAATTTCTTGAGGAACCTCCACACTGTTCTCCAAAGTGGCTGCACCAACTTGCATTCCCACCAACAGTGGAAGAGGGTTCCCCTGTCTCCACATCCTCTCCAACACACGTTGTTTCCTGTCTTGCTAATTTTGGCCATTCTAACTGGTGTCAGGTGGTATCTCAATGTGGTTTTAATTTGAATCTCCCTGATGGCTAGTGATGATGAACATTTTTTCATGTGTCTGATAGCCATTTGTATGTCTTCATTGGAGAAGTGTCTGTTCATATCTTCTGTCCATTTTTTGACATGATTATCTGTTTTGTGTGTACTTTGCTTATTTTAAAATAACAATTTCATTCCCAGACTCTCCAGAGTCCCATTCAAATATCTCTCATATTCTTACTATTTGATTACCTTTTTTTTTCTCTGTCTCTACAACTTAATAAATTAATGTGTTTAAATCTGTGCTAACCCTGAAATGAATGCTGGAACACTGAAAAGAAATAAAATAAAATGAAATGGAAAAAAAAATTTAAGAAAATCTGTGCTAACTTCACCGTTCAGACGCACCGCTGTGAAATAGTAAGACATAGCTGGCATCCTCTCTTGGACTAGTGTTTAGTTATGGAGAAAGAAGAGCGTAAGAGGCAGAAATTTGGGGTTAAGGAGAGCAGGGACATGCGGGTCATTTCAGGGTCTCAAACATGGAATATAGCATAGTAACCTAACCACTTATGAAAGGCATGCCTCTGCTTCTTTCTGTGAAATAAAGGTGATAAACTCTTCACGATGAACTTAATCTTCATGGCACGTAGTAAGCTACCATGAAAAGACCTACTTAGTGACAACGAGTTTTAGCTTCGCACAACTATGTGCAACGGTGAGTTGAAACTCAGACACAGCATAAGCCCTGTAGGAAAGATGATCTAAGGGCAATGGAATTTGCTAAAATTATTGATTAGAAATAATCAGTTATGGATAACAGGGCTCACTCTGGGACGTAACCGTCCATTCCTTCTTTCTCCACCTTTGACAAAATTCCTGGTGACAAGAATGGAGATGGTTTCCTTGGTCATAGACTGAGCTCAGCCTGTCACTCGGGCTCAGCCTCTCTGATTCGGTAGTCAGCCATCTGAGACGTAAGAGCCTCCAGTACCTAGAGAGGGTCTTGGCATGTCCATAGGACCCAGGCACAAAGACCTAAAGTCTGATGTCATAGTTGAATGTTGTAATTCTTTGGGAATATGTGCCTCAGTCGGGTGAGTAGTTGGAGACTTTGCATTTATGTGAGCCTCTCTGCCTTCTTCTTTCTGGTTAACCATGATTCTGCTCATTGGCCACCTCTCCTGCCCCCCAGAAGATGCAATACTGAACACAAGACCCCTGTCTGCTGATGCTGATGCAAAAATTTTGGTGCTAACCCTAGGCAAGTTTCTCTTCTGTACACATATATATTCCATATACTGGATCTCCTCTTCCTATCCTGTGGGAGCAGAAGCAATGCTGAAGCCAATGAGGAGGAAGTATTTAACCCAGAGTTACCAAAAAACAAACAAAAACATTACTATCTAAAGCATTCTTTCCATTGCAAGAACATTGCTAAAAATCCACCTCGGATTTAATCCCTGCCCACTGTGAGCCTGGCCCAGTGAAAAATAAACATCTCATTGATGAGTTTAATTGTCTTTGAACAAAATACCCCAGTTTTCAGCTTCCCTGTTTTCACGGGGAAAGTGCTTCCCTGTGTACATGGTATTGCTTTGTGAGGTGATGTCCACACAGACACAGCTGTATGTCAGACACACAGCCTGAATTCTATGTCTGAGCCTACTCAGTAGACAGAAACAGCCACATGTTGGTGGTCGAAAGATGTTCACACGTTGCCTTTTCTCCTTTGACCCAAAACACATCCTAAAAGAGTATGAGAGTCAGGACTCTGATAAATTTCCATAAGACATTTGTTGCAACACATTCAATCTGTAGAAACACACACATCCGTGAATATTTTGTACTCAAACAGATTCTTAAAAACTGTCTCCATAAGTGATTCCTTGTTTCTATTTAAATTGCAATGTCTTGGGTCTCCTGGGAGGCTCAGTGGGTTAAAGCCTCTGCTTCAGCTCAGGTCATGATCCCAGGGTCCTGGGATCGAGCACCACACCGGGCTCTCTGCTTGGTGGGGAGCCTGCTTCCTCCTCTCTCTCTGCCTGCCTCTCTGCCTACTTGTGATCTTTGTCTGTCAAATAAATAAAATCTTAAAAAAAAAATAGAAATAAATAAATAAATTGCAATGTCTTTCTCACTTGTAGCCATGCACAGATTGCTGATACAAGAGTATCAGACCTTGAATGCAGTAGGAGGGCTTACACACCTGTCCTAGGACCAGTGCCCTAAATTGGAGTCACAGCCCTAGGTGGGGTAGTGTATCCATAGGTTAACCATCTAGAACATTGTTACCGGCTCTTGCTTTGTAAGTTCACCAAGGAGACCCGAGGACCTTGGTGTATAGGGTAGGATAGCAAAACAACCCAGAGCACACTGCCCTGTGTGAATTGGGCGGGGGACATATAAACTGTAGGGGAAAAGATAATCATGGGTCTTTGTCTTTCAGCCGTCCCTTGACTTCATTGCAAGTCAAGTTAGGAACCGAGAAAAAAACGTCAGCATAACTCTGTTTTCCGAGCCTCCGGTTTATTTGTAGAAACACAGAAATGTACCCTATTTCATGTCATCGGAAACTTACATCAGGAGATAAACACTTTCAGCTGCCTTGGGAATACACTTAGGCTTCTGATGGAGTAATAATTCATATTATGAATCGAGGCTTGAGGATATGGAAATTGAATGATGGCCAATCCAGGGAAATGGTAGACAGAATTTCCCAAAGGAGTTGGGAATTGTGACCAATGCCCGCTTCTTTAAACAAGCACCCTACAGAATCGTTTTCCTGCAGAACATGCTAGAATTATGCCAGAATATGTTAGAATATGCTGACATAAACTTAGCTCTCGGGAGTTTGAAAACAATGAAAGCAGTACAAAATTTAATCATCGTTTTATGGAGAGAAAGGTATGATCTTCTTAAATACGGCTATTAGAATATCAATACTGTTGCAATGAACCTTATCCCAAACTGTATTTGGTCTAGCAAGAAAATAAATATGTGAACAGCCGCCTATAAATGACCCACTGGACACAGGCAAGGATTCGACACCCTGAGGATGTTTTACATGGTACAACTGTCAATGAGCATTCTGTAAATTGCATCACTGAATGTGGTGCATTGTGGTTTCCTGACCTCTCTATGAGCTTTATGACTCCCGGATAAGTCTTACCTGCCCTGGGAGAAGCCAACCCCACTTTATGCATTGCTCAGCAGAGGGTAAATCACTTGAGACCTGCAGTACGCAGCAAGGAAAGGGTTCGCTCGAGAGCCCGCCAAACCAGGAGAAAGAAGGTCAAGGCTTAAATCCACCTCTCCAAAGGAGGAGGGTCCAGGAAACTTACAGGCGGAAGGAGGAAGATTTGGATAAAAAATTGAAGCTGATTATCAGGAAGATCATATGATAGTTGTCTTTTTCTTTTTCTTTTTTTTTAAATATTTTTTTATTTATTTGACAGAGAGAAATCACAACTAGGCAGAGAGGCAGGCAGAGAGAGGAAGAAGTAGGCTCCCTGGGGAGCAGAGAGCCCGATGTGGGGCTCGATCCCAGGACCCTGGGATCATGACCTGAGCCGAAGGCAGAGGCTTTAACCCACTGAGCCACCCAGGTGCCCCAATAGTTGTCTTTTTCTGATTGACTTATTTCACTAAGCATGATACCCTCTAGTTCCATCCACGTCATTGCAAATGACAAGATTTCATTTCTTTTGATGGCTGCATAGTATTCCATTGTGTATATATACCACATCTTCTTTATCCATTCATCTGTTGATGGACATCTAGGTTCTTTCATGGGGGGTTAGGGGGATAGGAGAAGAATAGATGAAACAAGATGGGATTGGGAGGGAGACAAACCATAAATGACTCTTAATCTCACAAAACAAACTGGGGGTTGCTGGGGGGAGGTGGGGTTGGGAGAGGGGGAGGGGTTAGGGACATTGGGGAGGGTATGTGCTATCATGAGTGCTGTGAAGCATGTAAACCTGGCGATTCACAGACCTGTACCCCTGGGGATAAAAATCCATTGTATGTTTATAAAAAAAAAATTGGAAGGGGAGGCAAACCATAAGAGACTATGGACTCTGAAAAACAACCTGAGGGTTTTGAAGGGGTGGGGGGTGGGAGGTTGGGGGAACCAGGTGGTGGGTAATAGGGAGGGCACATATTGCATGGAGCACTGGTTGTTGTGCAAACAATGAATACTGTTACGCTGAAAAAAATAAATAAATTAAAAAAAATTGAAGCTGAGCTTATGAATGTCTGTGCTGCAATTGGCCCCATCAACCTTTTGGGGATGGATCTCCCCTGCTTTCAGACACACCAAGTCAACAGGCATTGTTTCCATATCCCGATGGTGCTCCTTGGTATTATTCCTACGTTTTGTTCACTTCTCAATCCACACAATGAACTCACCCTTAAATAAAAATAACCTGCTATGGGACACCTGAGTGGCTCAGTTGGTTGGGCATCTGCCTTCAGCTCAGGTCATGATCTCAGGGTCCTGGAATCGAGTCCTGCATCAGGGGGTCCCTGCTCAGCGGTGAGTCTGCTTCTCCCTCTGCCTGTGGCTCCCCCTGCTTGTGCTATAGCACTACGTGCCAAATGAATAAAATATTTTTAAAAATTTTAAAAAGAACCTGCTAGGTGCTTAAACTGAGTTCTTAAAAATAGGGCAGTAGGTCATAGGTACTGATCCGATTGGGTTTCTGACAGTGCTAACATGGGGCACTGAAGCAATCAGTCTCCCGATTCCCCACGTGTGGGCATATTCCCAGCTGGGACAGGAAGCATCCTCCTGCGCATTTCTCATAAACTCGGGCTGTCTGCTGTGTCCTGGCAGGCAGGAGGGTAACCATTCCTCCGACTTTCTCAACTGCATTATCCGTCTCTCTCCGAGTCACATGGTGAGGGCCCTGAACGGATCAGCCCTCGGACTCAGTCTTTTCCATCTGCCCCCGTTTCTTGTTCTGCAAAACTCCTTTCAACAGGCAGTACGTGAGCGCGACTTCTGTTTTCCACATCCCCGACTGCGTGCAAACACCTTGTGGGTCTTGATCCCTGGAGACACTCTGCGAACACGTGCGCGCTCAGTTAAGATGAATTTCTGGGATGGGACCACACACACATGAGAACTGTGATTTAATAGAGGACAGGGTCTGAGAACAGGTGCTACAAGAGATGATTTCGGGCGGGGGGTGGGGACGGTGCTGGATCTAGCTGGGGTTGTTGCGTATCCGAGGAATTGCTGGTTCTTGCAGATACCTCCCCAAGATTCTGGTAGATTCTATGCAGGTTCTACATGAAATCAAGCAGAATCCATCCTTCTGTGATGGGAGCATTGTGGCCTTAAGCATCATCCATGTCTTCACGTACGGAGAAGGAGAAGGAGAAACATCTCCTTCCTTTTTAAGGCTGAGTGTTATTGCATCGTTTCCTTTATCCTCCTGCAAGGGACACTCACGTTGTTAGCCCATCTTGACTATTGTGAGACACAATGCAACAGACACAGATCCCCTGGAGACCTTGATTCCAGTTGGATGGTGACGGCCAGAGACTGGGGCATGCATGGGATGGACAGAAATAGAGACCTGCCATTGAGCACGGGTATGCTCTCCACCATGCACATCTGCTTCACAGCGCAGTGCATACAGTTACCACTGTCGTGCACTAGAACATTCAAGGGGGGACAGACCTCATGGAAAGGCTCTTACCAGCAATGGCTTGGACTTGTCTGGAGTACCTTATTCATCCCTATTACTTTCTTCCCAGCAGAGTTGGGGAGTTGGCAACTCCCAAATGAGGAAGATCTTTGGAAAATAAAACTACCCAATTGGCTGACTCACACTTCTTGCATTGCTGTCAAAAGTCCAGATGAAGGAGAAAAAAAATAAGACTAGGGAGCTATAGCTAGTTTTTTAGGACAAAATTGAATTAAGAGCCTCACTACATGTATTAAAGCGCCAAATGCATATAAACCGTGCGTGATAGTCTTATGATTATCATAAGCTTTAAAAATAATCAAGTGATTCCTTCCATATTTTACCCAGAAATGCAGCTTCTAACATAACACCGCTTTACGTGGTGAAAGGGGGAAAGAATACTCGTTTATTTAGATTACGGGACAATTTAGTGTGTCTTTAAGTTTTTCTCTTTAATGTCATGGGATCCAATGAAAGAACTCAGCTGGGGTACATTCTTAGTGACTCAGAGTAAACAAGGTCATAAGACTGTAACGGTCATGTCCTTCACCCTTCCGAAAACAAAAGAGAAAGCATGAGCCATTGGAAGATTACAGGACTTTTGCCAGAGGCATTAATACCTGTAATTCACAGCAGAAAGTGGACTAGAATGCCACCGTGCAGATATCTGTTTGAAGCCCTTCACGGTCAGAGCGGCATGCTCACAGCTGGCGATAACCCTATAGCCCTCCCTCCTACTTGGTTACCTCTGCCCCTTTCAAGACTGAGTCATGGTCCCTGGAAAACAAAGCTGACCCAAGTTCACTGTCAGATACAACCACAAAAATGTCATCTAGGTTATACCACTCAACGTGTCATGCTCTGTATCACCATCCTGAACTTGTAGAATGACTCTGATGCTGGTGTCAACATCACACAGATTGGAGAAAAATGGTGTTCAAAGCGCAAGTGACTTGCTCCAATTCACTCTTCTCCCAGATCTGAAACTCAGGTTGAGACAGAAATCAGAACCAAAAATAATTGGCCACATGCAAAACCACCGGGGCATGGAGAGAACAAGAATTGTACAAAACAGCAAGAAGAAGAAAAATCATCCCTTTTTAGACAAAATCCTTTTTTGTGCAATTGCAAAAGGCCAATCCAGTCCCTTACTTATTTTCAAGCACATTCCTACTTTACAATTTTGTAGGTTTTCCTGTTGCTTTTTCTTTCCTTTCTGTCTCTCTTTCTCCCTCCCTCTCTCCCTTTTTCTTTGTCTCTCTGAATTGCTAGCTTTGAAGGAGTGACACTCCCTAAGTTCCAGAGTGACAACTTTCTACCAGGGGCTTTCACTTTCTAGGAGACAGTTCGACAGTCTGACCCAGGGTCACCCAGGAATTTGCAGTTCCATGTAGATAGTCTTCCTTGACCATGGGCTTGGTACAGATCACCTGCAACGGGCTGAACTCTATACCTCCAGAACCCGTATGTTGAATCTCTAAAGCTCAAAGTGACCATATGTGGAGATAGATCCCATGAGACAATAAGGTAAAATAGAATCAGAGGGTGGGGCCCTAATCCAATATGGCGGGTCTATGTACAAAAAATGGAAGGAGACACCCAGGATTTATGGGCACAGAGGAAAGGTCACATAAAGATGCAGTGACTGGATCGGTTTATCCTTTGGGAGCCCTCAGTGCTGGAGTCCTCTATATACAGATAAAGAGTGTGTAGAGTAGTACCATTTACTCAACTGGAAAAATGTAGATTTGCTTTTTGTCATTTTCTCTTTCTTTGGGAAGGGAACAGGTTCCACAGTATGGGCTGAAGAAACACTCCAGGAACAGGATAAATGGTAGAAATCAAAACCATTGTCTGCAGAACCTGTGTGGAGATGGTGGTCCATGGCTGGAATGGTGACAGTCCACAATCAAGGTGAGGGTAGAGAGGTGAGCTCACAGCCATGTGTTAAGAGAACAGCTGCATAGGAAAAGAGGCACCAATAATCCATCCCCTGTGGTCTTCTGAAGCCCAGACCACCATGCTTCAGTACACAGGCTTCATACTAACCACTCGCCATGCTAGAGGGGTGCATGGAATTTCGCCAGGAATGAAACTCCCAGTCAGCCATGGCTGCAAGTCCATGTTCTCAAGTCTATCACAGCGTGTATATGCACATTGGATCTTATTCTCTGTTAAGAGATGTTCTGTCTTACTTTGATTTCTGGTATGTGGTTCTACCAAGAATCCATCCATAATGCAGACTACCAGACCAGTTTGACACTCAAGCAGGGTCCTCAAACTGGGGACAAGAATGCCCATCTCCCAGGAGACGTTTGGTCATGGCCGAAGATGGTTTTGGTCACCACCAGCATCTGGTGGTCAAGGCCAAGCACAATGATCCCCATTCTATACTACCCAGAAAACCCAAGAAACAATTGTTCAACTCCAAAGGTCAATATTCCCATAGCTAAGAAAACCAATGGCGTAGACGTTTGAAGGTTTTGTGACAGATGCCAAATCACTCAATGCATGGGTACATTTCCAGCATCCAGGTCAGTTGGGTTTGCAAGGCAGCATGAGTGTGAAGCTGGCCCCAGTATGCCCCTGTAGGACCAGTGCAGAATCCTAATTCTAGGAGTTGTCCCTTACCTGGTCGCTGGTAGAAGAGCCTCATCCTAGGCTGGAAAGGACTTTGCGTGTCTCAGCTGACACCCGCGGTTCTTGCTCATTCCATCATACCTCAGCAAGATGGGTATACGCCGTTTTTGAGAAACCTTCTCCTCCACTCTCCAACACAGAGATCTCAAGGCAGATGACCTTAGTGGACAAAAGAGAGATGCCTCAGCCCACCTCCTTTATGTTTCTTGCTAAATGGCACACAGAACCGAGAATTCCCTGAGCCCTAACAACCTCCAAATTCAGTGGGGAGTCAGCACGTAGTCTGCAGTTACCCGCCACAGTTAGAACAGAGTGTGACGCTTGCCCAAGCGTATGCTACTTTGGAAATGGTATTTTTGGGGACCCTTCTGCTGAAGCCTCCCTCTGTTTCCACCCTCTCTTTGGCCCCAAACCTGGTTTTCTAATTGTTTTTGTTTGAATATGTTGTATCCCCTCATATATCTTGGTCCCAATGCTAATATAAAGATTATATGCTTGGCAGAGAGAAAATCCTCTAAAAGCTACATATTTTCTGTCTATTAGGAAAGCCAGCAGATCAGTTCTAAGAATAAGAAAGTTATTTTGGGGAAGCCCGGATGCCCGTTTCTTCCCACATAAATCAGCTTACTGTTCAGCCTTACAAGCTCTTAAAAAGGACAAAGCATCTTTATGATTCTTTACTCGTGGTTTGACAAGCATTAAATGTAAGGAAAGAATTCTTGAGTCTACATGAAGAATAGGAAGACGAGTCTTCTCTCAATCCAAATGACTATCATTTTTAGCAAAACAAACACAACATTTGCAGATCCCTATGGCCAACGTTTTGGACGAATCTCCCCCAGATTTCCCATGTATCCTCTGTTCCCTTCATTAAGAGTTCAGTCAAGACTCAGACTACCTTGCCCAGGATGGGGATGTCATGAATGAATGCAGGAAATTTAATCATTACATTGAGGCGATGGTCTCAGGAGGGAATGAGATTTACAATTCTCTTTGTTTCCCCAAAGCAGCCTCTTTGGGATCATGCCACCATCTGGTCTGTCACGTTATTTGAAGTTGTTGAGATACACAGTCAAGTTCTATAGATGTTCCTGTTTCCTTAACATCTGTACAGGGTTCTATAATTTGTGACACACAACATACTCTGCTCACTATGGACTCAACACTTTCTCCACCACACTGTGGAGAGGGGTGTGATCACCCCAGTTTCTGAAAGTTAAAAGAGGCGAGATATCCGTCCTCTCTCTAGGTCAAGTTGGATTAATGGAAACCAGGAAGAAAGAATAGTTTGCAGACTTACTTTTGTATGCCCATGTTTACTTACTTATTTTTTGCCTAATGTAGTATCAGGCAAAGAGGGTTTCATTCTCTCCTCAGTGAGGAAAAAAAAAAAAAAGATGCTTGTATGATGAATAATTTCCAAATGAAATGAGTATAGGATTCCACAGTATTGACATATGAGATCTTCCTCCAGAGCATCTCCAAGGCCTTGGAATCACTCCATGTGTCTATTTTCTGACCTTTTCAGAGGACTAAGATTAAAAAAACCAAAACAGAATAATAGTGTTTTGCCGGACTTAAATTTATCCCTTGTCCGCTTACTATCGAAATAGTAGGACTCATGTTCATTCTTAGGTGTCTCCTTCTAATTTTCTTTTCATCTGCTCTCAGATTCAGACTTTTCAATTTTTTTTTAAGATTTTATTTATTTAAGAGAGAGAGAGAAAGAAGGATACAGCTTGCACGTCGGGGGAGGAAGAGAGAGAAATAGACTCCCCATTGAACAAGGAGCCCAATGCAGGATTCCATCCCAGGACCTCAAGATCATGACCTGTGCTGAAGGCAGATGCTTCACCAACTGGACCAACGAGGCACCCCTCAGAATTTTATTATTTTTTAAGATACCTTTTATATTTTGATCTACACCTTTGCCCATTGTAAGGACAAGGAGGGAAATGTTGGTGTCAGACAATGATCCAAACTTGGTCACTCTCATTTCCCAAGTTGAGTGAAATTATCCTGAAATTCACCAGGAGGTCACTTCACCAATCTTACCCTGGGCATCTCCAGCAATGGTGAATTTATCATCTCAACCAATAAATAGCTTTAGATAATATCTTTGGATCTCCTACATCCTCTTTGACCAAATGGCTCCAAATTTCTGTAACCACCTAGCTCAGCAACTCTGAGATTCCATTGGAAATTCTTTATTACAATATAACTTTATTTCTGATTTTGATCCATGACACTATGTTTGTGTTTTGAACTAGATTTCATAGGGTCTTTTCCCTCCACTGGGATAGCCTTCCCCAAGACGCTCACATGCCTGACTGTCCAACTAATCTTACGTCTCTGCTCAGAAGTCATTACCATGTAAACAACTGCTCATAGAAAATAAGTCCAGCATGCCATGTCTTATTTCTCTAAATGGAGAGTCAAAAAGTTATTTTTCTCATGTAAATCACGTTCAAATGGGGAAATACCAACTATTAACATGTTAACATAATGTCTCATGCCAATATGTGTGTGCATGAAAAAATTTCAGAATGAGTGGATGAGGAATGAGTAGCTTCTCACTTTTATCGAATGTGTGTAAAGTGGAATTAATTAGATATGCTTAGAAAGCAAAGATTGTAAAGAAGTTAGGGCTTCCGCTTCCTTAATATCTGGTCAAGGACATCTGTAGTCACAGGAAGGAGAGAGAGGGAATACAATAAAGAACATAAAAACTTAGAAAAAAAATTTGCAAGGTCAGTGAGGCTGTATTGGAAATATATCAAAAGAGCTTAGAGTGTGAAATGACTAGGATTATACAGTCGACTGTCCATATTTTTAAAAGTAGATTCTAGTTCAAATCATACCCCAAAATATCTCCAAGGTGATTTGAAGAGCTGAAGGTGAAAAACAAAGTGATAGTAATTCTTAGAAGATACCAGATGTGCACCTTTTGGGTTTCTTTAGAGAGTTTTCACTCCTTAAAAGCCCAAGCTATAAAATACAGTAAAAATAATTTGACTAAATTTTGGTATCACAAAAGATAGCCCCAACAAAGTCATACTCCAAGCCACTGACTTAAAGAAGACAGTTCTTTATACTATTATCTAAAAAAATTTATCTCCCCGAATTTATAAAATCCTATGAGTGGGTTATCTTAAGCTGTTACCAAACAGCAACATGTTTGTGATGCTCATAATATCTGCAGCTGCCCAGCGTTCTTGGTGACATTGGGAAATAATAGTTCCTTACACTATTATCTAAAATAGTTTATCTCCCCAAATTCATAAAATCCTATGCGTGGGTTATCTTAAGCTGTTATCAAACAACAGCATGTTTATGGTTCTCATAACATCTGTAGCTCCTCAGTTGTCTTGGTGACATTAGGAAACACTCAGATGTCTTGCAGAGATAGACAATCACATTTCTTGTTTCTCAGTGTGACACCAACTTGAAAATTTACAAAAAAAATAATGAAGATGCTTCCATAGTGTTTGGCTTGTATCTCCTCTTTGTTCATTCTACCTGCTAGCAAACCCTCCTGAAATTGCTGCAATGTCTACTGATTCCATCTAGAAAAATTATAGGTATAATTATGCCAAGAATAAATAGTAATTTTTGTAGGTATCTGTATTTCAAGAGGATATCAGTTTAACCTTAAAAGGAGACAGATTTTTGCATAAACCCACAGGAGTGGAGTGCTTAGTACATCAATTCATTTCAGTTTTCACTAACACTGAGCAGAAGAGGTCATATGACCAGCAAGAATGTCATGTCCTCAAACTATGGCTTTCTAGGAGAGAAATTGGGTGAAAACATAAGCGATTTCTTCTCCATGTTATAATTCTGATGTCAAGGAGAAGATGACGTTGTAGCTCTCTTCATGTCATTATTACGTATAAGCATGTGCACAGAATGGCAAAAAATAGGAGATGGACTGTTACCCTGACAATCATGGGGTAAAGGTGGGAAAGAATGGTTTAAAACTTGGGAGTCATCCTTAAAGAACATAGGTAAATAATTCTCTGGTGGAACATGATAATGTCTATTCTGTATGGAATGTTCTCCACCACTTGAAACTTTTCCTGCTCCTGGCCATCCTGTGGGATATTTTATAAGCATCAATTTCAGAATGCACAGACACAGTGCAATAAAATGTTGCATATGCCTTTTGTCTGTGGCTACTTTCTGGCTGCATTGCCGGAGCATGTGGTCTGATGGCCACAAAGACAAAATATTAACTACATTAAGAAAAAAAAAAAAAAAGAACTCCAGCTAGTGTGCCTATGAGTCAATTCTTTCCTATAAATCTTTTTAAAATTTAATTTAATTTAATTTAATTTTTTCAGTGTTGCATGATTCATTGTGTATGCACCACACCCAGTGCTCCATGCAATACGTGCCCTCCTTAATACCCACCACCAGGCTCACCTAACCCCCCTCCCCTCCTCCCCTCCAAAACCCTTTCCTATAAATCTCATGGAGAAATATGAAATGTTTCGAATATTGACTCTGCTACACTCATTTGGCAAGTCAGCAGGCTTAAGTACATTCCATATCTCACTAATTGATCCCACAGTGAGCCAGCATCAATAAGACTACTCTGAGAATATCCTCCCCATTATCCGTGTCTTCACCAATAGACTTAAAATCATAATCTTTGGAGGCCAGTCATTCACATCACTTTATTTGTTATTTATTTATCTGTTTTTATTTTGTTTTATTATTTTATTTCATCTCATCTTAAGCAGCCTCCACACCCAGCGGGGAACCCAGTGCAGGGCTTGAACTCACCACTCTGAGATCAAGACCTGAGCTGAGATCAACAGCGGGACCCTTAACCGACTGAGCCACCCAGGTGCCCCTATATTATTTTTTATTAGCGTAGAGTAGACGCACGATGTCACTCGTTTTAGATGGACACCATAGTGATTCACAAGTCTGTACGTCATGTGAGGCTCACCACGGGGGGGGTCCTCTCAGTCAGATATTACAACGCTGTTGAAATATCATTCGCTGTATTCCCGATGCCAGCAATGATGTATGCTCACCAGCTTTAAGTGTTATCAGTATTTGTTATTTTAGCCATTCTTATAGACACGTCAGAGATACCTCGTTGTGGTGATTGGGTCTGTCCTTCACCATATATATTGATGAAATGTGTACTGAAGTCTCCTGCCCACTTTCTGATTGGGTTTTTTGGTTGACTTACTGTTGAGTTTAAAGAATTCTTTATCTATTAAAGAGACAGTTATCAGTTATGGGATGGGCAAATATCTTCCCAAGCCTGTTGCTTGTTTTGTATTCATTGAACAGTATCTTTCCCATACCAAAAGTGTTGTGTTTTTTTCCATCACTTGTAGAATATTTATAAATGGTGATGTTTGGTGTTAATTCTACAAACTCTTTGAATTGCCTTAGGTTGTAAGGTTTCCTTATAAAAAATGTTTCATAATTTTGTTTTACTACCATATTTATATTCCATATTGAGTTTATTTATTTATTTACTTTTTAAGAAAATTTGGTTGAAGTGTAACTCACATATAATATATTGATTTCAGAGGTACAGCGTACTGACTCAACAGTTACATAGAAGATCCAGCTGGGCTTACCTTTCAATCAGGTATAAGGTTTCCATTGGGAACAAATTTTTTTTTTTTCTCCAGTCGCTCTGCCTGAATTTGTTGAAAAAGTCTGTTACTTTTTTCTTTATTCACTTTCTCAATAACGGTTGGGTATATTTGTGAGAGTTTTACATTTCCTGTTCCTTCTGTTGATGTGTATGCTCATTTACCATATTCTATTAATTGGTATAGCTTTACAAAAAGTCTTAATATAGGTTGTGTTGAGTCCTCCAAATTCATCTTTCCTTTCCAACGTTGCTCTTTATCTAGTCTTGTTCTTTTGATTTCTATACAAATTGTAAAATTAAACTAGTCTACACAAGCAACAATCACTGTTGGGAGCTTCATAGAAGACGACTTGTGTTGAATCCAAGAGCAATTTGGAGAGACAATAGATCTAGTATTTTAAGTCTTCCAGTCCACTGAACAGGAGTCGACTCTCCTTTTACTGGGGTCTTCATGGAATTCTTTCATCAGGATCCTCTTGTTTTCAGCATACACTTCTTGCTCATGGTTTGTTAGACAATCTTGTGTATTTTATCCTTTTGGACAAATGGGAATGGAACTGTGTTTGGGTTTTGTTTTGGTTCACTGCTAGGATAAGGAATAGGATGGGGTTTTTTAGTCAATCTTGCATTCTGCTACCTGCTACAGTAAAACTCACTAGATCCAGGAGTCTGGGTTTTTTTTAGAAATTAGTAGGATTTTTTGTTGAGAGTATTGTTGGTGATAGTGAATATTTTGCTTTCCTTTTCAGCCTTCAATTTGACTTTCTTTTTTTTTTTTAAAGATTTTATTTATTTATTTGACAGACAGAGATCACAAGTAGGCAGAGAGGCAGAGAGAGAGAGAGAGGGAAGCAGGCTCCCCTGCTGAGCAGAGAGCCTGTTGCAGGACTCGATCCCAGGACCCCGAGATCATGACCTGAGCCGAAGGCAGCGGCTTAGCCCACTGAGCCACCCAGGCGCCCCTCAATTTGACTTTCTTATGTCACTGCTTTTATATTCATTTCATTCACTTTGCTTGCTTTGGATTTATTTTGCACTTTATTTTAACAGGTTTCAGGGGATTGAAACAGATTATCTAATTGGTAACTTCCTTAATTTCTAATAAATATTTGGTTTTACGTATATCTCTTTAAGCCATAGTGTACCACCATCCACAAATTTTGATATATTTCTGTTTTCACTTAGCTTTGTATTTTTAAATTTTCCCTTGAGATTTCATCTTTCAGGCAGAGATTATTGTGAGTGTGATTTTTAATTACCACATGTTTAGAGATTTTTCTGATGTTTTAATTTTTTAACCATCTTTCTCAAAGATATTCTGTAGGTAAGGAAGCTTGAATTAAAATACGATATATATATTATATATAATATACCACATAATATACAATATATAATATAATATATAATATATGCAATATATTATATGTGTACATATATAATACACAATATATACAATGTATATTATATAATATGCAATATATAATGTATATTATATAATATATATATTATATATATTTCTATCATTCTTTTTACATATGAAATGAATTCTGCATACTTTTAGGAAAAGTTGAAGTGACTTTCCCTATTTTGATGGCTTCTAAAATATTTTCTTTTCCTTCAGTTCATGTCATGAAATCTTCTGTTTCTTATTCTTTCTGACTACATCCTTTGAATGCATTTTTCACAGGATAATGCAGTGGGTTGTCCTTTACAATCCTTAAGACATTCCAGATAGGCAAATGAGAACCGGGAAAGTTAGAAATCTGGTCTCAGGTGATATACTTTGACAGAAACCAAATATTTAACATTTTCCCTTCTTACCATTGACATTTTTCTGAGCCTAACACTACTGAGAAAATTAAAGGCCACTTACATCTCTGATATCGTGCTTCCTGAAATAATTTCCAGGATCCTGAGGTTGCACCAGGGACTTCATGAAGGGTTGACTTTGGTTTTCAAATTTCCTAACCCTACCCTTGTTCTCTACCTACTAGTAGACCCCCATTCATGCCGTGCTCTAAACCAGCTGAGCTATTAGACAGTAAATTGTCAGGAATTATAGTGGTCTCATTCATGGTGATGAAAGAAGCATTCCCATCAGAGACAGAAACTTGTCTTTGAAAGGTAAAATACCATGAGTTCACCACCACGTGTGAGAACACTGAAATTCCTCATGAAAGAACCAACTTAATGACTCATAGTTCATTGATTAAAGTAAGGTATATATATATATATGTATATCTCTGAGCCATTATGACAGGAAATCAGATGGGTCATTGTTATTTCTAGCAACAGACCTACTTTCAACCCCAACTTTAGTTAAATAATATAATTCACTCTCCTCTGAAACTCTGGTGTCCCAGTGGAGTGACCCATACAATAAATACACATGAATCTCCAGGACAACTATGTATGTGTGTCTATAGGTCTATATATGTGTACAAACATATGCAAACATACACACTTATATACACACATATAAACCTATACCCACACATATATGTGTATAGATATTTTATATATATTAATAATTATGCATAAATAAGCATGTGCTTAGTTATTATTTATAAATACATATATAAATATATAAATATTTATTTATTACTTATAAATAATTATGTATATTGATATAGAAACATATCAAAGTTTTGTAAACATATAAAAGTTTTTGGGGAAAATCTAACATACCATTGATCACTTCTGCCCCTTTTCTCAAAAATCTAGTTTCTAGGATTCTTTTTTTTTTTTCAAATTTAAAGATTTTTTATTTGATAGAGAGAGAGAGAGATCACAGGTAGGCAGGGAGGCAGACAGAGAGAGGAGGAAGCAGTCTCTCCAAGGAGCAGAGAGCCAGATGTGGGGCTCAATCCCAGGATCCTGGGATCATGACTTGAGCTGAAGGTAGAGGCTTTAACCCACTGAGCCACCCAGGCGCCCCTAGTTTCTAGGATTCTTGCCCACTAAACCAAAGCATCTTTGCTGTCTTGTGTAGACTCATCTTGTTCCCTGGGTTCTTATTCACCAGCGACTCTCATTACAGAGGAAATGTCGGAATCAATTATGAGAGCTTCTGAACCAGGGAATGACGATCTCACTGCCAAACTCTTGCACGGCCAAAGATTTCATATCTTATCCAAGTATTTCCACAATGTGCTTGCTAATGTTGCTGAAACATCAATTAAGCAACATGACCTATTTAGTTGTATGGGTTATTACAGAATACATCTTAAATTTGCCATCTAGTTGCATGGAATATTGCAAAATACATTTTCAAATTCCTTGTTGTGTTTCAATGGAAGTGCATGGTCTTTTTTAAGTTAGAATACCTTGGGATATTGGCTTATGTAATTATGTAAAGTAGCCTTAGTTCCCAGTCTATTGGGGGTATCATTTTGGGATAATTTTTTAATGTAGTGTTACAGCTTATCTGTGTGACAATCAAATCTCATAACATTCTTTATTCTACAGATAATAAGGTGGTGAGGTAATAAGTCAATCTCACAAGTGAGAAAACTGAATAAAGCTGAGACAATTGAAACCGAGCTGATTTCTCAAGCCCATTTCTGGTGATTGAACACCATTCCATCTTTCTTACAAATCTGTGACTATACATCCAGTTACATTTCTGTAGGGGAGCAAAGTGACTTTGGTAGAGTTCTACACATCATGCCCTACTTGAAGATATGAGGAGTTCATAGGTGGGTTTCCTCTTTCTACACTGATGTCACACTTCATGCCTTATAAAAATCAGCTGAATCTGTGGGAGGACCATGGATTACACAAACCCAAACAACTACCAGCTCGAATCAAAACTCTGGTGCAGGGCAAAGTACTTTTCTGAAAGCAGATTCTCTTAGGTTCAGGTTACCCGGTATGGGACTATTATTTGGTGGGATGTTGTAGTTTTGATTTCTTTTTTTTATCACAATGAAGAATTAAAATGACTGTGCTTCACTTGGAACAGAGATCAGTGTTGTTCCCCATGCATTGTCCTCTCTCCTGCCCCTGGCATAGCATGGTTCTGGTCTGTTGGATATGGCACCAGTCATCATAGGAGTTGGTGATGACCATGTCATCGTACTCTTCAGACCAATACCTCAAGAACTGACTGTTACCTTGGAGGCTTTGTAAGACATATTCATTCTAGTTAGTGGGAGGGAGAATGAGCACCAAAACCATCCATGGGCACCCAAGACCAATGATGATTTTTTGGATCCACGCATCTGGAGCATGTGAGAACATCCCCTCCAAGTTAAGTGGTCCATTATCGCATTCCACTGAAATTGTCCCATTTCAAAATATGGCTTCTGCCCCCAGCATATTCCCCAGGTGACTGATGACTTTGACCTACACACCAAGAGTTAGGGAAAGCTGCCTGGCTGAGTACAAAGACTTTGAAGAAGATCATGGCATACTCGGGGTGGTCATGGCATTCATGTTACTTGTGTGGGAAAAGACTTGTGTGCAATCTGTGGAAGCCCCAGTAGAAGAACCATTTCATCAAACATTTCGGTATTGGGGTAAGGGCATTCTACTTATATGGAGAATGACGCACCTTCCAAAAGAAATCCAGGCCACCTTTGAGCAGCACAGGTTTGAACTACATGCGTGCACTAACACAGGGATTTCTTTTTTCTTTTCTTTCTTTCTTTCTTTCTTTCTTTCTTTTTTGTAAATAACAGAATCCTGTACATGTATTTTCTCTTCATTATGATTTTTTCATCTTATTTTCTTTTCTCTATCTTTTTATTATTTATGAGTTTTTTCTAGAAAGAGAGACAGGGTGCATGCAAGTGGCAGGAGGAGGGTCAGAGAGAGAGCGAGGGAGAGAATCTCCGGAGAATCACCGAGCCCGATGAGAGGCTCAATCTCACAGCAATGAGATCATGACCTGAGCTGAAACCAGGAGTTGGATACGTAAGTGACTGAGCCACCCAGGTGCCCCTCTAGCCTACTTTATTGTAAGGATACAGCATATAATCCATACAAATACCCAAAAAAGTGTTAATCGATGGTTTATGTAATTGGTAAGGCTTCCGGTCAACAGTTGGCTGTTGCTAGCCAAGTTTTTTGGGAGAGTCCAAAGTTATTTGTGGATTTTCATCTGTGCATGTTTGCATCTGTACTGCTAACCCCTGCATTGCTATTTTCTGCCAAATAAACCATGATACAGCTCAGAGGCTTGGACACAATGCCCTTAACAATGGGATCACATTCTATAGGATGAGGAACACACTCGATGTACCCTAGATTATGCTGAAAAACCAACTTTGGGACTATTGAGTGGTCACCTCAGGTTCTAAGTTCCCCATGGCACTGTCCCTGGTCCCTGTTATGACTGCATCATGGTTAAGCTTCTCATTCTGCTCAAACCTGCCTCTCCGACTCACCCAGACTTGCACTGTTGGCCTCAGAAACACCCAACAAACTTTCTGAACGGTCATCTTCATTACAGACAGTGCTTGGGAAAACCAACTTGGGACAGTCACCCACATCCCATTCCCTTGTATTTGTATCTTTCTTTCATTCCTTTTTCTCATCAAATGTTCCTCCCACTTTCCCTTAGTTCTGGTTGCTTCTTGTTATTTTAAAATTTCATAACTCTTTCTGTGTCCTTGGTGGCCAGTCCTTACTGGTTATATAGTTCGATGTACAGGCTTGGTTGGTTGTTGATTTTTCTTCTTTTTTTCCAATGTGTGTGTCTTTCCTTCACAACTGCTCTTTCTTCTCTTTTTTACCCCCTCAAGGGTTAATGTGATTTACTTACAAGGATCAAAGAAAAAACATTATAATAATGTCTTAGATCGTATTTTCTCCTCTCACGTAGATACCCCTAGGAATTGCACAATTAGTCCTAAGCACAATTATTTTCTGGCTCATTCCTGATGCAGTATTACGGATTGTTTTCTTCCAGCAATGATTTCCGTACACTGCAAGTGAGACACCTGTCCTCACAGACACAAGGGTGTGTCTTAATGAATTATTTCATCATTTAGGAATCTGGTAACATCAAAAATGGCATAGAAGGGGAGGGCAGGAGGGCTATGAGGTCAAGATCAACCCTTCTGGGCCAGAAGGAATACTGAATGGACAGAAAAGGCTCTTTTCATGTCGATAGTCCTGATGTGTTGGGAATGATGATGGTGCTTATACTGCTGATATCGTCATTTCTTAAAGCACGGAAAGAAAACGTTTAAAAATGTACTGAGCTGATGGATAGTAATAATAAAAAGTTATCACCAATAATGTGAAAGAAAAACCGAGCAATTCCTTGGGAACATGGTGAAGAATTCTCATGAGACACTAATGTCAAGAAATTCCATGTGTGTATGGGATGCACCTGCGGGTCTGCGTAGACTAGGTCATGGGATGTCACGGAACCCCACGTGTGTCTGGGATGCACTTGCGGGTCTGTGTAGACGACTCTGTAGGATGTCACGGAACTTCACCTGTGTATGGCACGCATCTGTGGGTCTGTGTAGACTAGTCCATGGGATGTCACAGACCCCACATGTGTATGGACGCACCTGCAGGTCTGTGTAGACTAGTCCACGGGATGTCATGGAGCCCCACATGTGTATGGGATGCACCTGCGGGTCTGTGTAGACTCGTCCACGGGATGTCATGGAGCCCCACATGTGTATGGACGCACCTGCGGGTCTGTGTAGACTAGTCCATGGGATGTCATGGAACCCCACATAGGTATGGGATGCACCTGCGGGTCTGTGTAGACTAGTCCACGGGATGTCACAGAACCCCATGTGTGTATGGGACGCACCTGCGGGTCTGCATAGACTAGGTCATGGGATGTCACGGAACCCCACGTGTGTCTGGGACGCACTTGCGGGTCTGTGTAGACGACTCTGTAGGATGTCACGGAACTTCACCTGTGTATGGCACGCATCTGTGGGTCTGTGTAGACTAGTCCATGGGATGTCACAGACCCCACATGTGTATGGACGCACCTGCAGGTCTGTGTAGACTAGTCCACGGGATGTCATGGAGCCCCACATAGGTATGGACGCACCTGCAGGTCTGTGTAGACTCGTCCACGGGATGTCATGGAGCCCCACATGTGTATGGATGCACCTGCGGGTCTGTGTAGACTAGTCCACGGGATGTCATGGAGCCCCACATGTGTATGGATGCACCTGCAGGTCTGTGTAGACTAGTCCATGGGATGTCATGGAGCCCCACATGTGTATGGATGCACCTGCGGGTCTGTGTAGACTAGTCCATGGGATGTCATGGAACCCCACATAGGTATGGGATGCACCTGCGGGTCTGTGTAGACTAGTCCATGGGATGTCATGGAGCCCCACATGTGTATGGACGCACCTGCGGGTCTGTGTAGACTAGTCCATGGGATGTCATGGAACCCCACATAGGTATGGGATGCACCTGCGGGTCTGTGTAGACTCGTCCACGGGATGTCACAGAACCCCATGTGTGTATGGGACGCACCTGCGGGTCTGCATAGACTAGGTCATGGGATGTCATGGAACCCCACGTGTGTCTGGGACGCACTTGCGGGTCTGTGTAGACGACTCTGTAGGATGTCACGGAACTTCACCTGTGTATGGCACGCATCTGTGGGTCTGTGTAGACTAGTCCATGGGATGTCACAGACCCCACATGTGTATGGACGCACCTGCAGGTCTGTGTAGACTAGTCCACGGGATGTCATGGAGCCCCACATGTGTATGGACACACCTGCAGGTCTGTGTAGACTAGTCCACGGGATGTCATGGAACCCCACATAGGTATGGACGCACCTGCGGGTCTGTGTAGACTCGTCCACGGGATGTCACAGAACCCCATGTGTGTATGGGATGCACCTGTGGGTCTGTGTAGACAAGTCTGTAAGATGTCACGGAACCTCACATGTGCATGGGACGCACCTGGGGGTCTCTGTAGACTAGTCTGTGGGATATCAGGGAACACCACGTGTGTATGGGATGCACCTGCAGGTCTGTGTAGACTAGTCCACAGATGTAACGGAACCCCCACGTGTGTCTGGGACGCATCTGTTGGTCTTCATGCAGGTTGCCATATGTATGGTTTACCACCTTACACACCGCACTCACGAGGTACAGTATGATTCCCCGTGTCCTTTGCTGGATGCCGCCTGATTCTGTATTTACTTGTGGAGTAACACGTGCTCATCTTCGGGACCCTTTTAACAACTGTGACAAAATCAAGCAGTGTGCTTATGGTGTTTGCGGTCACAACTGGACATTGGTTTGCCTCTGCTGGATGCAAATTCTAAATCCGGACTCAGGTCGCATAACCTGGCTTTTCCAATGTGTGTATCTGCAAGTAACCTTTGGGTCCTCGTAGAGCACTTGTGGGATCTCCAGAACAAGCGTGGACAATTTTTAGAGAAGCCATTTCATAGATCCCATTGTGGATGCCTTTCTTCATCATTTCTGGGGGACAACTTTCAGTACATCTCCCTAAGTTGACTAGAACTCGGGATTCTCGTGTGTGAGCACATTTCTGCACCAGTGTGCTTAATAAAATAAATGCATTTACGTACTTCTCTCCTTAATATAAATAACATAGGCAGTATTAACATGTTTATTTTGCTTAGAACAAGCTACAACATGCACCAAAGACGTCAGTCAGGTGCACACTTTTGTCTTCGGATCAACATTTCCAGCATAAATGACCAAGATGTGATTTGACCGAACATTAACTTGTGTATAAATTTTTCCCAAGACAGTGATAGGAAAAGCAGCATTTTCTAAACTCAGTATGATTCGCTGCATTTTATTTTTCACATTCCTTTCAACAAGAATCTTTGTCTAATAGACTTTTTCTACATCTTCATCTTCTTCACATGACGTAGATTTACAGTCTCCCAAGCCCACCGAAACGTGGGCAGAATTTCCCTTCAACATGAACATTATCAGTGACAGTGACCGTCCTTATGCTGTACTTGTAGGCATAGGACAGCCCTTTTCAAGCTCGTGGCTAAATTTTAAAGAATTGTGCAACCCCAACGTCGAATACAGCCATTATTAAAACCAGTTTTGTAAATGGACGTCTACATTAGTCATACCAAAATCATAAAGTCAACACACAACCCAAACCTACCACTCCCTCGTAGAAAGTCTCAAGAGAGGCACCATTCGAACTGTAGAACAATATTGTACACACGTATTCTGGAATTATATTCCAACTACATCCTCTTGCTCCAAGTTCCAACCTCAAAACAAGCTTGCCAGGCCAACATGAGAACGCTACCTTGTGCATTGTTTTCCATAAAAATTAAACACTTGGGCATTTGGCCCCAGGATGGTACAGCATTCAGGCTTGAAGATTATGTACAGTTACTTTAAATGGTGCGTGTAGAATTCGGTTCCGATGCCCTCATCGTTTTCAACTAAGGCGCAAATTCTGTAGCAAGGGGTTTGAGAGCTTTCCCCTCATTTCAGCCACGCTCCTATCATTTGGGAGATTTACGTTAATCCGATCGAACTTCCCCAACACTTTATCTCACGAAACAACTTTTAATATTGAAGAAACTTGTTTAATTAAAGGCAGTCTGGATGACGCAGAACAATTTTGAAAGAATCAGTATCATTTCAAGCACCGTTCGGTGCTTCCCCATGCCTGAGGAATGTGTGAAATCAATGTTCGGGGACTTGGTCTCACATCCCATCAGTAGCAACATGCTAAATGTGGACCTTATGCCGACCTTGTGGAACAGAATGTACTTTTGGAAAATCACATTTCTTTCGTAACATTGCCTCCCTGGACTGTAGATCTCGTTCTAGGCTCTGGGCATCTCGATATCTTGCATACAGCTAAGATCGTGAATTTGAACACGCTTGCTCTGATTGTATGAATTCATTTGAAGAGATCGCGCTTTCTCAACCCACCCGTAAATACCGTTTTCTTTTCTCACTGCCCGTGCTGCGTGCATTGCACACACCCCGTTAATCCTCAATGGCAACAACAAACCCACAAAACCGTCCTTAATCCCCATCCATTTCTTAACCCTTGAGGAACTGCAAAGGTTACCCTGCCTTATCATTGCTAAAAATAGTAGGTGTTTTCAATCTTACACTCATCCCATCTCTCCATGCTCTTTGGTGCCTTCATGACTCTATGAACAAGGATCCTCAGCCTCAGCATGTACTGGTACATTTAATGCGGTCGCTGTCTTGGGCACTGTAAGACGTTAAGGATCCCTGGTCTCCACCTACAAGATCAGCAGCCCCTGACCCTCACTGGGGAAGCCCCTACATGTTTCCAGGCAGCCACTGGCCACCGACTGCACAATCTCATTCCACATTGAGGATTGCTGCTCTACTCCTTTGATAAAAACACCCGCGTCAAAAAAAAACAAAAACAAAAACAAAAAAAACACCCCCATCTTTGCTTTCTCCTCTGTTTTGCAGACCAGCACCCTCAGTCTAAGCGAAGGCTTCCATTTAGGGGAAATCAGGTTACCCTTATTCACAAGAAATGAAATAGAAACACAGTAGATCCTGAACAACAGTGGTTTGAACGGTGCTGGTCCGCTTTTGTTACTTTGTTGCAGGAAAGCACTACAAGATACAAAGACACAAACTGTGCTAGTCAACTGTATCCATTCCTGGTCAGGCTTCTGGTTAATAGTAGCCTGCTGGTAGTTATGTTTTGGGGGACTCAAAAGTTATACCCAGACTTTAAACTCTGTGCGGATGTCCACACCTCAGCCCTTGCTGTGTTCAAGGACCTGCTGTTCCCGGAATGGAAACACCCACAGCGTTTAGACACGGACACAGGCAAAAATAAACCTTCAACATCCACACGCCGTGTCCAGATCTGGTGCTTAAATGTGCATTACTCACATGTTCAACAGATTGCTTGCCTACATTATTATTATTTCTTCCAAACGCTTCACTTTGTGCACGTGGTATGTTATTCTCTGCCTCGGTTTACTGCTATCCTCCTTTCCACAGATGAACTAATTCAAACCTTCACATTGAATTTGAGAATTAAACTCTCTATTCATCGTCTCAATTTTTTAATGTTAATTTCACTCGTCCCCATGACCTTTTAATTCTGTTGCTAAAATTCCCCCAAATTATCTCCCCGAATACAGTCTCTCCCATAGGAGTTCATAGTGAACCGACAATTAGACAATGAATTTTAATATCTCCTTACTTTAAAACCTACATCCGTGCTGAGTTCCCACGTGAGGGATATAAAATTAATATTTTTGACATACGGCAGTGTCCCAAACAAAGCCCGAGTCTTTGCTTCATTTTCTGCAACCGACGTCTTCCCGATGGAACCTGACCACGCTGAAAATCCAACATCCCCTGAACTCACAATGACCTGTTCTAGATCTCTGCCTCTGTGCACCCTGATTCTTCTCTTTCTGAGATGCTCGGTTTAAGATTTTATTCCGTGTTCAGTGAGTCAATGATCCCCCTGTGAGGACCGTTTCTCACTCTCTTGACCCACCCAAGTGCTGAGGTTTCCCTGCTTCTGTGTAACCTTTATCCTTCGTAATTTTTGTTCTTTCTTTAACTTAGATGTCCATGACCTTGACGGAGTTTTGAAGTGTCAAGGTGAAATTCATTTTCTTTTTATATTTCTCATTCTTATAACATGTATTTAAAGACAGTGCTTCCAATAGAATAAACATTCCATAAATATGTACTTCTTTTTTTGTAAGATTTTTATCTATTTATTTGAGAGAGAGAGAGAGAGACAGAGATAGCAAGAGAGAGCACAAGCTGGGAAGGAGAGGGGAAGCAGAAAGCCCAATGCAGGACTCGATCCCAGGACCCCAGGATCATGACCTGAGCCAAAGGCAGACACTTAGCTCACCGAGCCACCCAGGGTCCCCCATCAATTCTTACTTCTTGCATCCAAGTGTTCACGTATTCATTTAATTTTGTCCTCAGAATATCAGGGAAATACGATTTCCTGCTGCATTTCCTTTGTGCTTTTTTTTTTGGATTAATATTACATTTTTATTCAAGGATAGTTGATAAACAAAGCTACATTAATTTCAGGGGTATAACATAGCGATTCCACAACTCTACATTATGCAAAGCTCACTACAAATGTAGCTACCAGAAAGATGGATTTAAAAAAATATATATATATTTAAATTCAAAAGAATTTAGTGATTCATCACATGCGTGTAACACCCACTGTTTGCACCTTCATTAAAGATCCATTCTATATTCCTGTCCCTCCCCCCAACCCCACCAGAAGCTTGATTTCCTGGTTCTTCCTATTACCTTACTAATGGTTGGGGAATATTAAATAAAAGGCAGTTAGATCATGAAGGTTATATGGCTTTCTTTGGGACTAAAATAACGTAAGACTCAGGCTCCAAAGACCAACCAGTTGCAACAACCTCCTAGAATGACTTCTATTCCCTTCTCCAGACAGTCTTCAGGTTTCCCAAGACCCCCAACAAGTCACCCATTCCTCCAAGATGACGATCCTATTAGCACCAAACATTGATTATCTTCTTCCCCAAAGGAGACACGTTCGATCTTTTTACTGAAAGGGGCTTCTGTGTAAATGCCTGATCACCTCGTCAGAAAACACACCCACAGTTCATCTGCGTTGTTCTGTTTTCCAAATACCTTTTTAACGATCTAATCTTTAATATATGTATCCGTTGGCTCAATGATATCTCCAAGCAAGGAAAAAAGCATATAACACTTGTTCCCTGATTTTTATAAGTTCAGAAGAAAGAAAACAAACTTCTCCCAATTTCTGTACATCTGGCGATTTTCAAGGACATTGAAACAGCCAGAGAACCTCTTATGTTTGTTTGTTTGGTTTTTTTCTTTTTGTTTTTGGGTTTTTTGTTTGTTTGGTCCACGTTTCCATGTATATTCACTTTCTTTCCTTAGAAACTTGTCAGATAAATATCTTGAAGACATAATTTGTTCGTACCGTGAAGATGAACAAATAAGGACACTCATTGTGTCCGTGTCCTAGGAGTGAAAACGCCCTGAGGACTGGCTCGCTGATGTCAGCTTCAGCATCCTGGTTTGGCCTCTGACCTTTGAGGAGACCATGGCTGAACCAAGTCCCCAAACTGTGTGTCCCACTGGGTGCTTGCCTTCATGCTCTGAGCAGACCAACATCATTCATGCCATAGGATCATCTCCTTTGCTTTCTGTCCCCTTCTCTTCAGGTCCTGAGATCTTTATTTTTATGTCTTGCTTTCTTTCCCAAGTTCTTCTCTACTGGTCTTTGTAGCATCTTGTTGTGAAGCTTTGAAATCGTTTCACATCTTCCAATGTCTTGGCAAACTTTCTCCGTTGTGTCCAATGTCTTGGCAAACTTTCTCCATGGTTCTACCCATGACTATCCTCTGTACCTCTTCTTCTGTGTCTCTAATATCCCTGGTTTGTGTTTTTTGCTTTTTTTTGTTGTTGTTATTTTGTTTTTGTTTTATGTTGTTTGTTTTTACTGGATCTTACCAACACGTGTTTTCTGGGAATGGAGCCTAAGTTCCTCCTGTCTTGGAAGCTCATTCTAACTGCAGATCAGTGAGAAATTAAGTAGAAGTTATTCTGAAAGATAGTTGCAACAGGTTGGTCTTTGGATCCTGTTAATCCTCTTATTTTCATCTTAAACAATGATGCCAAGTCTAGATCCCAACTGTGTTTCATTAATGTTACTCAAAATGTGGGTAAGTGAATGATGAGTTAAGAACAGAGTCCTGCTACCCACTCCCACCTTACAACCCAGCAAGTAATGGTTTAAGGTACCTTTTTCCTACTTATAGGCAGTCTGCCTTCACCAGGGTGTAAGCATCACCATTTCTTAGGGTTTGGACTTTGGTGTTGGCTGCATGCCCAGTGCCTACAACTGGTTAATGAGTGAGTTTGTGTCCCTGGGGATTTGAGTCCTAGTGCTGTGGAGAAGAGGGGCATGTCTTGTTGAACTGAAATACCAAACTATCTGCTAAGAACATAGAATCCAGAGCCGCATCCCTCAGTCATTGGATCAAACTCCCCAGCGTATGGCTTCGGTAGAAGGGACTGTTACCGCCCAGTCAGTTGGGCAATGAAGCAAGGGTCTGGGAAGCATGTCCAGAAGGACATGGGAGTCACACAGCGTCCTCTGCTGTCTGAGACACACGAAGAAAGGGAAAAGTAGTCATGTTGAGTTCAATAACACACAGGAGAATGTACAGAAAAGGGAAGAAACACACAGAAACTGCTGTCTAGGGGAGTCCCCACTTAGAAGCAATGTTGTTATCTTACAGAGAACAGCAATGCCCCTATTAAATAATTACCCAGGTAGTATGTACTAGCCCATCTTCCAAGGATCCCTCATAGTCTGACCTTGGAAGCATCACTAGTTTCCCATGAAGGGTCATGCTGCTTGGAGACACTCTGTAGAGGAGAACAGTCCAGGCCAAGAACAAATAAATTAGATTTTTTTCAGTAGAAATTCTCACCCATTGGATCATCTTTTGAGTGCATGCTTAGCCTTGAGAATCCCTCAAATGTATCCATTTGGAGAGAAAAACAGACATCTTGAAAAAAATCCAGCGTACCTGATTGGTTCAATCAGAAGAACGTGCAACTCTTGATCTTGGGGTCATGAGTTCAGTCCCTGTATTGGCTGTAGAGATTACTTAAATAAACTTAAAAAAAAAAATGTGACATGTTCCAAGAACTTCCTAATCCTCCTATAAGCTTCTGGAAACTTTACATATGCAAATAGATATGAACAGGACTGGAAGGATACCCTATAAATGTCAGAGAGGACAATGTCCAGAAACAAATGTCCCCATTGTCTCCCTCCACTGTTTACCTTTCCTTTTACATTCGCGCATGGGTGGTTTTCCATCGACTTCTGTTTGTTCTTTGTCCTGATTTCATTGTGTGTGTTTGTTTTACTAAACGGACACTTGATTCCTCAGATGACATTTTAATCTGTCAGGTTCGGGACATAGTCTGTCATCAAAACCTTTAGTATCAGCTAGACAAGAGTTGCTTTTATCCACCATCCCCACGGCCCAAGTTACTGGTGATTATTACCTATTGCTGTCGTCAAAGGGAAAACAGATGCCGGCAACGGGGAATCGTGTACTAACTCGTCCCAAGTCGTATGCCCTCCGTCGCAGAACAACAGTTGTTAGCCATCCGTAAAATGACTTCATTATTTTGTTATCTTACCCGAACATATCCGACCATACAGTCCAAGATACTGTAAACTTTTTATTTTATTTTATTTTAATTTATTTATTTATTTTATTTTTATTTTCCAATATTTTATTTATTGATTGATTTAAGAGATGGAGAGAGAAAGAGAGAAAGAGCAACGTGTGAAGCTGAGTCCCATGACCCAGAGACCACGACGTGAGCCAAAACCAAGGCTCGGAAGCTTAACTGACGGAGTCACCTAGGCTCCCCTCTATTGTAAACTTTTATCCACGTTTGCGCTATAAAGAACGTGTCTTCTGTAAGACCGCTCCTGTCCAGTGTTTGAGTGTGTTCAGTAAATACTGGTTGGTGTGTTTGATGTGCCAACAACAGCCCGAACCTCAGAATTCAGCAGGAATCACACAGACTCTGCTCATGATCCGCTAAGTCATCCTCCTGTGAAAGGAGAGAGAATACAAACTAAAGAGGAATTACCACATATATAACCTGTTCCCAAATTCTAGGCTGAAGAAGAAAGCCAGGTAGGCACATGGAGTGCGCTGGGGTCTTATTTCAGAAGGAGACATTGTGCTCTACGGAATGGTTTTGAGCAAAGCTCGGACAGTAATTGGAAGAGGAAGTTAAATGTTTCTCTGTGGGAAGAACATGCTGGAAACTGACTATAGAAAAATGTAAAGGTGTTTTAAGAGGTTTAACTTGGTTGTATGCATCAAAATTCCAAACGTGCACTCACTTTGGTAAGGCCTTCCCATTTATAGAAACTTTTAAATCATTGATATGTACAAAATTGGGCACTGCTTTGTTGGTGGTGATGTCGAAACATTTAAAAATAAATTCAGCAGTCTGGTGGCCAGGACACATTGAAAATGGAAAAAATATAAGGAATTAACAGTAATAAGTTAGATCTCAATGTATCAACATATGGATAAATCTCTAAAAATACTACTCCCCGAAAAAAAAAAAGTATGATATTCTTCATATTTTTTCATGTTCTGTGTGCATAAAACAAAGACTGCCCTCCAAAATATTAGTATATTTGTGGGTTCATGAGAATTCATGCCTGTGTGCAAAACAGAATTTATATCCATCTCTTGAGAGTATCCTGTGTTGGCCAATGGGCATAAAGGTACAAATTGGGATGGGGAAACATTTTTTTTTAAAGATTGATTCATTTGACAGAAAGGTGGAGAGGAGCAGAGGGAGAGAGAGAGGCTGAAGCAGACTCCCCATTGAGTGCAGAGGCCTGACGTAGGGTTCCATCTCATGGCCCTGAAGTCATGACCCGAGCCAAAATCAGGAGTCGGGTCCTTAATGACTGAGCCATCCAGGTGTCCAGGGAAATGTTGTAATATGAACTCATATGTTCACGTATCTCTTGATGTCTGTGAGCATTGGGGAGTTAGGTTATGCTGACCTCATAAAGTGTAGGACAGTTGTCTTCCTTTTGTCTTTCTGAATATGAGTCCATATTATCTAAGCTGAGTGATCTTCTGTTCTTCCCATGTTTGAAAGGATTTACTACTGCAATCTTCTGGACCAGCAGCTTCTTTACGGAAAGTACTGTGAGGGCAAATTCCGTTCCTTTAGTGCATGAAGGACTATAGAGATGTTCGTTTTCTTCTTGGAGAAGTTACAACTTCTACAGAAGTCAACTTTGTAACTTATCTTACAAGAAATGTATCCATTCCACCAAAGGTTTTAAAGTGGTGGGGTGGCTGGGTGACTCAGTCGGATAAGCATCTGTCTTCAACTCAGGTCATGATACCAGGGTCCTGGGATTGAGCCCCATGTCAGGTTCCCTGCTCAGCGGGGATCCTGCTTCTCCCTTTCCCTCTGCCACCTCCCCCGGCTTGTGCTCTCTCTCTCTCTCTGTGTCAAATAAAACAAAATATTTTTTTAAAATGTTAAAGTGGCATAACTTCATTAACCGTTTTCTCTGACTATTGGTATCTGTAACATTTGTGGTGACAGTCCCCCTTCCCTTGTTAACACTGGTCACACACACACATTTATGAGAGAAAGAGAGTAGGCAAAAAAATTTGCAGACTCTGCCTTTTCTTCTTGCCAGTTTTCTGTAATTTTTATAACATAATGTGCATGTGTGTGTATTATATACACATGCACACACGCAATCATACATGGGTGTGTGTGTCATATTTCACAGTTTTTTAAACCGATTTATGCCACGGTTCACCTTTCAACATCCTTACAAGACTGAAGTTGAATTCACAGCATTTCCAGATACACTATGATGATAGGAGTCAGAACTCCAAATCCATACCCTCTTTTATTCAAGAATAATAATTCCAACACTTTTAATTTTTTTAAAGATTTTATTTATTTGTTTGACAGAGAGAGGTCACAAGTAGGCAGAGAGGCAGGCAGAGAGAGAGGAGGAAGCAGGCTCCCCGCTGAGCAGAGAGCCCGATGCGGGGCTCGATCCCAGGACCCTGAGATCATGACCTGAGCCGAAGGCAGAGGCTTTAACCCAGAGTCACCCAGGCACTCCTCAAACATTTTTTTTTAATTTTTATTTTCCTGGAGCTTGGACTGAATATCTGAACTCTGTATCAACCATTGGAATAAGTTCTGCCTCCAGAGTGCTGATCTCTTTGGTGGGGAATCCCTGGATTTTCATAGATAGGTACCTGATCAATGGGTTCTGCCCATTACAATGGGAATGGCCATCCCTTAAATTCCCAGGGTCTACTGCTATGTGAAACACAATGGAATGGCACACTTGAGGTCTTATGTACTGTGTTAGCAGCTTCCCGATTGAGCTCTCAGCCTGATTGTTTGTGTGAGCACTACATTGACTCCATGACTGTATGGGTGGACCAGGTCTTGGCTGGTGCCCCATCTTGGATGACCGGTGATCCTGTTGTAAAAAATTACCACTTCTTCCCCTCAGTGTCATGAGTAATGTTGCTGTCCTAGTAAGCATTTCCCCTTGATTATGAGTCATGGCATCACAGACTGTCCCTGTATAAGCCTCAGGGAGATACGCCCATGCTCCTTTCCTTGTGGGGAATAAGATGCTTCTAGGAACTTTTTTCCTTGACCAGACTACCTCATCCCATTGCAGTCAAAATACCCATCAGCATTTCCTCTCTTCCCTGATGGTTTAGACGTTTTTCTCCCTCTCTTTGTCATACATCTATAGCACATTGAATCCTAATGTAAGTTGTCTCTGATGGGATGTCGATCCTATTATAGATGTAATTTCCTGGACAGTTGTATTTAAAGTGGTTATTTGTGTGTTTTTAAAATTAAGGGAATTTTTGCACAAACACATAAGTACAGGATGCATATTTCACCAATTTATTTAATCATTTGACAATCTAGTAACAGCAAACAGTACCTGAACGGTGAGGGGGAGAGATGAAATGGGGAAAGGAAGCATGTTAAGAGAAAAACACGCTTTCTTCATACTGTTGATCCTGATTCCATGCAGAAAAGGATGTGTCTGCTTCTCAGGGACACGGCTACAGGAGGAGAAAACAGGACAGAAGGTTGAGTTGACTGGACTGTGTGATAGCCTGACTGGGATGAGCCTCAGGGAGTATAATGTCAAGGGTTGGGAGAGCTTTTAGTTAACGTAGTGCACAAGTTCCATGGGGAATGTCAGACTCTGCATCTCTATGATATGGGAGGACCCCCTGGAATTTTCCCATGCGTGTACATAGGATGACACCTTTCATGATTAGGATCCCTTTCAGGACTTTGATAATTTCAGAATGCATGTTCCCGGGCACCGTCCATCCAAAAGGATTTTATAGGATCTTTGATGGACTTACACTCTGCTCTTCCAATTCTAAGAGCTTTATGGCTTGAAGATGTTGTATTCAGCCTGGAAACTAATGTCTCTGTTTGCTCTCTTTTCCTCCGTTTCTTCCCAACAACAGCAACGAAAGGTACATTTTAGCCTACACCAGCATCATGCGTTGACGTTCACCTTACTTTAGAAAGTTCAACAATCACACTTTAAGGAAATCTCCTTCTGCAGGAGAACACACCTTGGAGGCATGTTATCATGTGGCATTTTTGGGGGAGTTTCCAACGGGGCGATTACAATTATGTAAAATCACGCCTGGTGTGTGTAGGAGTGTGCAGAGGGAATCGGGACATGTACAGACAACCCTTCACTGAGACTGAATGAAAAACCCATTGTTTTTCCAGTCATCCCTGCCAACATCTGCCATCTCCTGCTTCTCTCTGAAGAACGATCATTGGCATGATTCTTGCATGATAAGCCTTTGTCACCAAAACTGCTTTTTAGCATGAATGTGCTAGGATGTGATATTTGCAATTTCAGTGGGACTCGGGGTAAACACAATAAACTCATAAAAAAGCTCTCGACTGACATAATTTTTGGGCTAGTTGACATAGAAACACTCACAACAGAGTCATGCTTACTTACATTATTCAAGAGGAGCTGGCTTCACTGTTTTTATTAATTGTTGGGACAGTCGTCTGCGGACAAAACAAATACAAAAAATGAAACAAAGGACCAACCCATCATGACCATTCCCCAATACATATAAGGATTTTCTCTCTTTTTTTTTTAATTTGAATTTGAAAAAAAAAATTATTTATTTGAGCAAGACTGAGAGTGAGCGGGGAGAGGGGCACAGAGGGACAAGGAGAGGAAGAATCAGACGGCATGCTGAGTGTGGAATCTGAGGCAGGGAATTAAAATTTTTTAATTAAAATTAAAATTAAAATCATGACCTGAACTGAAATCAAGAGTTGGATGCTTCACCAACCTCACCACCCAGGTGCCTCATGATTTCTTCTTTTAAATGAAGGGTTTTATAAAAGATAATTCGTGAAAGAGAAAATTCAAAAAGGAATCCGTTTGTTTCCTTGTAGCATATTTACATATCAGGTAAGGGATATATTCAGGTAAAAAAAAATATTACATTACCAGTACCGATGAGCTTTACAATATTTTCTTCCGGAATATTCTTTTGTCTAACCAACTCCTTGAATTTCTCAAAGGCTTCCTCACCGACATGATGTGGTCTGCCTGAAAATCACAATGTGTAAAGCAGAAATTGTCCATTAGAACCCCCAGGAATTTCTGAATACAGAATGAGAAACACGAATGGGGAAATCTAGTCTTTCACCGAGTCTCCAACGATGACCTTGTCTCAATGTCAGCTCCCTGACTTAGGTGGATAAGAGCCATTAAACCCTCTGTGATTGCATGACCATGAGCTCTCCAACAGTGCAGGACTCCAGGGACACATCACGAACTCCGTGACTCTTGGACCCGGCCCATCAAGAACATCCAATCTACGGCGTGTCTGCCTTTGCCTCAGAATCTGTGTCTGACACATAGACTCAGAGACAGCTTGTTTTGTTTCGTTTCTTGTTTTTGTTTTTGTTTTAATTTAAACCACAGTTCTCAAATGCCTTTTTCCAGATCCAAACTCAGTATCCCAGAGACTCTAGCATCCATCTCCACACCGCTTCTGGGTTATTCAGGGGTTGAAATAGTCCGTGTTTGCCACAACAATGCATAAGAAAGACTAAATATGATGAAGGTTTATTTTGAAAGCTTCTGTCCCGAGGCTGGTCAGTGGATTTGGGAAAATTATGGTCATAAATTGAAGGATAGGGTTCAAACTGAAGAAAGCTGAGGGTTGAAATTAGTTGACCTGCAACGAAACTACTTCTAATGAAACTCAATTTTTTTTTTTAAGTTTCCATTTTAACAAATGGGAGTTATTTTTCAAGACTTCCCTCGTCTCCTGACTTTTGTTTACACCTTTCTTTCTAGAGGCATTCCAGGACCCTTGACACAATGCGCATCAAGACTTTGGTCTTGTTGGCAGAATCATTTATAATGTCCATAAGTACTGATTTTCTCAGTGAAAATGCAGACAGTCGAAATATGATATGGCCAAGACAATTGTCGGGATGTGATACATACCAATCAGTAAAACGAAATACGTGGTGCGTCCTTCTGCATCTACATTGACATCATAGCCCAGCATAAAGGTTGGGGCTATCTTGACAACCTGGAAATTGTTGGTCCCCTCATCTGTGAGGGAGAAAAAAATATATATTTGTAAAATTTATATAAACTGATATAAAATTTGTATATATATATATATATATAAAGACTTGCCTTTGTTAATTTATCGTAGATTGGCTTTACCGTGGCATAGTTGGCGTATTGGTAACGACATTCTCGTACCGGACTCTGTGTCCCCTGGACGGCGTAGTATAAACATGAACATTGCTTATGGCAATGAGAACAAGGAGGGTAGGGGACACTTTTCCTTACTGCCACCTTCTTCAGGCATGAAACATTTCACACCTCTCGGCGTTACTAAAATAGTCCCTAAAATGTGTTACCATGACATCCACGTTTCTTTGAACAACACGAGTTGGGATTACACGGCATATTCTCATATACAAGTTTGCAATCTTTTCATAAGGGCCATATCCCAGGAACGGAGTTGATGTCTTTAGACCAGCTGCCATTCAAAACCATGCATAACCGTATGCTGAGTGTCTGCTCTGCATTGGGCAACCCTCTGGGCCTTTGGTTAACACCAACGTTTGCATTCACTCTGCCTCTTAATCTAGGTGTATTGGTGAACACATTGAAAGTTTCCACGAATACATCCATTTTTATGACTATTGGTTATACCATGAACACATCATGGGTGGGAACAATCTCAACATTCACTTCAGATCCCACGTGCATGGGGCACCTTCCTCTCTGGCTATGCCCATCCATCCCGCCATGTTTCTAAGAAAAAGAAGAAGGCACTGATCCACATGTCGTGTTTTCACCAAACCTTCCCACACCATTCTCCCTTCCCACCACAGCATACATAACACCTTCTTTGAACCATTGCTCCAGATTTTACCTGAAACTCTGCCAGTTTGTGTGTCCCCCTGAACCAGCATTAGCCTACCATGGCGAAAGACCAAGGAGCCCCAGACGGGACTTCACCATCTCCCAAAAAAGTCTCTGAGCCTTGCCCAAGCCTACTCTAGCTCCATGAGTCTTGGATTTTGTGGAAAGAATTTAAATAAGATTCCATGCGTCTCTAATGATTCTTGGTAACCACGTGTTGGAACGACGATGTCATAAAGAGGGCTCTGCAGGAAACCTTACTAATTCGGTTTATAAAGGGAACCCAGGTCATGAAAGTGGCAGGATTAAATACGTCAAGGCCACCGCTAGTTTTGTCCCTTGCTTTCTCCAGAACAGAGCTGGGTAGGTTACAAATCCTAGTTCCCAAAGTGAACTCAAAATAAGTCGAGCTCATGGACTTTCTCGCCTTCCTTAAATTGCCGTGTCCAAATCTCATTAAAAAGGACTACAGAAATGCAGAAAATTAAAGAAAGGCTGATAGAGAACATCGATGGCACAAGCAAATGGAAAAATCATCTACGAGTAAGAAAAATGAAGTCATAATTTAAAAAAAAATCTCCTGGTAATATAAAAGCAGCAGAAGGACAGGCCTATAATTGACTTTATTTTTGTATCTTCTAGTTAACTACATACCCACTGTGTTGTTTCTTATCTCAGACAAGGGCTGTAACCACAGATTTACACATTCAAATTTTCATCCGATAGTTACACATTAGGCCACTTAAAAATTTGGAACGTTGTTTAGGGTCATTAGAAAGAGCTTAGGGATCCAGTTCTTAACTGACATCCTCATGGTTTTCAACAGAAGCTGAGCTTATGAAGAAATGTTCCTGGTGTTGGAAATACCACTGATTCCCTTGGATTTTAAGTTAATTGCCCGCACATGGAACAGAGTAAGAGGCATTAAGACGATCTTTTAAAATATATTCCATTAGGGCGCCTGCATGGCTCAGTGGGTTCAAGCCTCTGCCTTCAGCTCAGGTCATGATCCCAGGGTCCTGGGATCAAGTCCCATATCGGGCTCTCTGCTCCATGGGAAGCCTGCCTCCTCCTCTCTGCCTACTTGTGATCTCTGTCTGTCTGATCAATAAATAAAATCTTTAAAAATAAAATAAAATGTATTCTGTTACAGCAAAATGACATCAATATGTAAACTCAGGATAGACCCATTAGATTAAGTTCCTAAGGTTCCTTTTACCTTATCTGGCAACATTTTCATGCAAGTGAGAACCTTAGGAAACAAACCATCTAAACACACAGTCTGACCACTCCCTTAATAATACTTGTAATTTGTAGGAGCTACCCATATCCTACGATTGAACTGTCTGTGCATGACAAAATAAAGTGCTTGGAAAATTTACGGACATGGTGTCCGGTCATACTTCTGATCATTCATCAAAGTAGAATTCAGGCATACAGAGTTCCGGAAAGAAGCTGAGGTTAAGAATTCAATCTGAAAATATCAGTAAACCGATTATACTTACAATCGACGTTGATCATGTTGTTGAGTCTGACTGTTCCCACGACAGATTTTTCTGTGCATTCTCCATTGACCCTAAAAATCAAAATGTCTGTAAGTGGATGGACGAAAACAATGAAACCTTGGTCCGTAATTAACATCTTCGTTCTTTCAGCCGCAGAAAACCCTATCTGAGGAGTCATGTCAGTGCCTATGAACAAGGATAAACAATGGGACCTTCAAAAGAGAAGTAGGTGTTCCTACCATCAAGTGTCACCTGGCAAGGACGTCTTTGTCCACACATGGCATCAGACTAGTAGTTTAAACGACAGAGAGGAGATACAAAGCAGGTCATATTTAAAGCCACTTAGACATGAAGACATCTGAAGGGCGCCGGGGGGGCTCAGATGGTTAAACATCTGCCTTAGGCTCAGGTCATGATCCTGGGGTCCCAGGATCAAGTCCCGCATCGGGCTCCCTGCTCAGAGGGGAGTCTGCTGCTCGCTTTCCCTCTGACTCTCCTCCCCACTTGTGCTCTCTCTCTATCTCAAAAAAATAAATAAATAAAAATAAAAAACATGAAAAAATTCAAAATATTAAAAAGTTATTAAAATATTAGAAAATAATAAACATTTTCTGGTAACAGAGAGAAATAGCTCTCAAGGCACGCCTTAGCCATTCTCACAACACTGGCAAAGATTTCTTACCCAGCATAATAAACAAAAAACATCCCCCCAAAAAGAACAAAGAAATATGGGTTTAATTTAATCAGAACCACAAACTTCCATTAAAAAAAAAAAACCCTAAGAAAACTAAGCACCAAGCCACATATATATATACATATAAACATATGTTTATACATATATATATACATATAAACACAGACACACACAAGCACACATGTTCCACGTATGTGATACGTGGAAAGTAAATGCATATTACAGGCAACCATCATATGTGTGTCCCATATATAGCAAAAGAGTCCGTGTGCCTTTGTGACCAAAAAAATGTGTATTTGGAAAAATATGAATAATGCGTACAGCAGAAATAATTAAACAGGAAAGAGTCCGACTAAAATGAAGCTATGTGTTGAACAGATGTCACAAAAGAGGGGCCCCAGGAAGCCATGGTCCCTGCTATGAGTCATTAGGGACATGCAAAGGAAAAGCCACTTCCCGTTCGCCCAGAATGGATAAAACCACGGACCAAGTCAGCCCCGAGGTTTAGAAAGAATGGGTTGCCGTGGCGATCTGATGTCTTGCTGGCCATGATCCCAACGGCGCTGTCACTTGGAAAACAATTTGAATTTCCTGTCCTTAGAGATGCTGAGGTCAACCATAGACAACGACGATGTCACTGTGGCACGGTCCTCAGGGGAACAGTAAATAATATGTCCACGCAAAGACGTGGCAGAGCGACCCTTATCAAAGCCGTCCACAACACCCACAACGAGCAGACCTTCTCCAGCACCTGGAAAACGTGCCCGCTGTTTTGGACACAAAGTACTTTAACTCAGCAATGACAAAAGGGACTAACTGTCCCAGAAGCCCTGTGCCTACATGGTTAAAGCCTTATGGGCAGTGAGGAAAGCAGGAGGACATGCACCGTGTGTGACTCCTCTGTGTGGTGTTCGGGAACAGAGGAGAAAAGCTTGTCAGGTGTTCTCCACGTGGCCACACGGGCAGACACTGGGAGAGAAGCAGACTTTCGGTGGCGATGGAAAGGTCCCGTATCTTGATTAGCAGTGACGAATGGTTGTACACGTGTGTGAAAACTCACCCACTAGGCCTTCACGTGCACGCCTGCGAGCACACGTGCATGACATTTCACTAGACCTGATTGCAGAACGAGAGGCCCCATGCGAAGTCCGCGAAATGCAGATGGACACAAAAGTATAAAAATGACCCCAAAACATCATAGGGTATTCTTTAAACATATATATATGGAAAACTGACAGGGATACTTATTAGGATATGATGTCTGTGTAATTTCATTATATGTATATATGACATCTAACCAACCGTATCGTAGATGATACATAATCAATTATATATCTATTGGGATGGGATATGTGTGTAATTTGATTATATGTATATATAACACATAATCAACCACATTGTAGAGTATACGTAATCAATTATATAATTAATTATATATCAATGGCATATATCAACTATAAGTTAATTTTTAAATTAATTATATCATTGCATAGCATTACATATATTCTAATTACTGTGTATTATACATAGCAGTTTTATCCATTACTAAGTTCAGAAAGCATTCCAGTACTATTAATGGAATGCTCATACTACTGCTGGCATGCATATATATATAATAATTATATATTACCATATATTTATTATATATAACTGCATATTATTATATATTAGAATGATATTATAATAATTATACATTATTGTATATTTTAATTTATTATTATTATAATTATTATATATTATACATTATTACATATTATAATTGTGAAACATGTTTACACTTATCAAACATGTTCATTCGTGATATTTGTACATTATATCAATTGCATTTGTATATATACAAATATATATTTTATATTATTATATACTATTATATTATTATATAATATATATTTTATATATTATTATATTATATATTGTATAATATATTATTATATATTATTATATTATATATCATATATTATTATATTATATATCATATATCATGCATTATATATATTATTTATATATCATATCACACATCATATATTATATATATTTATATAATATATTATATATTTATATATATATTATATATTTATATATAAATTATATATAATTTATATATATAATTATATATATAATTTATATATATTTATATATTATATAAATATTATATATTTACTATAAGTCAATCGGAGAAAGACAACTATCATATGATCTCCCTGATATGAGGACATGGAGAAGCAACATTGGGGGGTAGGGGGATAGGAGAAGAGTAAATGAAACAAGATGGGATTGGGAGGGAGACAAACCATAAATGACTCTTAATCTCACAAAACAAACTGGGGGTTGCTGGGGGGAGGTGGGATTGGGAGAGGGGGAGCGGGCTATGGACATTGGGGAGGGGAGGCGAACCATAAGAGACTATGGACTCTGAAAAACAACCTGAGGGTTTTGAAGGGTCAGGGGTGGGAGGTTGGGGGAACAGGTGGTGGGTAATGGGGAGGGCACGTTTTGCATGGAGCACTGGGTGTTGTGCAAAAAGAATGAATACTGTTACGCTGAAAAAATAAATAAAATGGAAAAAAAAATATTATATATTTATATAATATATTATATATTATAATTGTATCATATATTATATATTATATCACTATATATTATATATTATTATATTATTATATATTATAATTGTAAAACGTGTTTATAATTACCTAACATGTTCATTTGTGATATTTGCATATCGATTATATCAATTACATTTGTATATTTATAAGCCCATCTCTTCAAACATAGCCCTCTTATTTTACTTTCTCAACGCTCATCTTTCTTTGTTTTTTGTTCTTCAGCACCTGTGTCTGTGTGTGGAAACTAGAGAGAGGTTCTCATCCTGTTTCTTATAATGCACGATCTTTGATACATGTTCTGAACCCCTTTATCCTTGGAAGAATCACCCTTCCTTTTATTCCTCTTCCAATTTCTTCCCGATTCTTAACAGATGAATGCATCTCTCTCCTTATTTTCAGCCCTTTACTCGTGTGTGTTCTCCAGCCAGTACCTTGCTCGGTACCTCTAAGCCTCGCAATATTTCCTCCCAATATTTCCTCAAGTCCCGCCTTTGCAAAGTTCCTTCATTTTTCTTGGCACTGCCAACTTTTTGAACTATTAAGCCATCGTCCGTTCCCACTGCAATTCTATCTGCATCGGAAGGACTGCAAACAGTAAAGTTTCACAATTCCCTTTCCAGGTGCCATGCAAACATAGGTTTCAACCTTACACACAGTGGATCTGTTTGCATGATTTTGTGTTTTGGGATGCCCTCTATTTCTTTTAAATAATTCTTCCTGCTTCCTTCCCTCCTTCATTCAGTTTAAAGTCCTTTCTATTGATCTGTGTGCTAACATTTGTCCTCTTTCTTCCCCCTTTGTTGGAAAACCCCAGTCCATCTTCAAAGGCATCCTTCATACCTGCTTCATAGAACCTTCATAGAACACCCCCCAAACCTTCATAGAACACCCTTCATAGAACACCCCCCAACCCCCACCATACGATCACTGGCCATTTTCTGGTGGTCTCTGTCCACCTAGACTTTACTCTTACGATAGAATTTCACACATGGTATTGTTACAAGTTTAGAGATCTGTATCAGACTCTATTTTACCAGTGAAGGTCAAAATAAATAAATAAATAAATAAATAATAAGTCTCATCTTCTCTTAGTCTTTTGAGTTCTTAATAAAATGCCTATTGTATCGTGGGCATTTTATAAAGAGTAGTTGAAGTAGTAACGGCTTTGGTGAAGGTAGCAATTCAAGGATGTTCAAAATATGCTCCTTGTGAGTTCTTCAGGGTAGAGAATGATCGAGCCAGTGGCAGGAACCCTGTGGTCTCAGAAGCTCCATGAAGACCATCTCCTTAAAGCAAGAAGGCTGTGCTCAATTTCTAAGGGACTGAGACAGTCACACTGTTCAAGGCCGTGCAGATATTACATGGCAAACATGGAGGTCAGATGCCCTCTGAGGGTTAGGCACTAACAGGCGTGTTTGCTCGTGTGATTTTTACTTACTTGATAAAAAATTTGAAGTGCATTGTCCTTCTTGGTATGTCCACAGCAATATCTCTCATATAACCCCTAAATGGGCTGTTTTCACTGAGCTTCTCCAAGTTGCTCGCTGCCATGTACATCGTCTTCCATTGTCCTGCAAGCTAAAGGCAAAGTTCCTATCAGCAACTTTACTCAATTTCTTTTTATTTTCTCCAACATCATCCCATATGGTTATGCCTTGTCTTTCGCATCAGCACAAAACTCACTTTTTGAACAACCCAGGATTTATAAACTACGGGAAAAAGCCAAGTCGGCAACAAATCAACACATTGACATATTCCTAAAATAGCATATCCATTCTTACCCAATGCAAGACCTCAACCCCAACAGCTCATGGGCTGTTGCACGTCCTCTTTTACAAGTACAGCAGAGATGTATAAAGGGCCAGTTACTAGACTCTAGGAAACATGCACAGTAGAAACCAGTAAGGAGCCTATTAACAGAGGAGTTCTCAGTTTCCAGGTAGATGGCTAACCCTGACACACGTCAACTGGATAGACAGAGGAAAACCCCCCAAAACACGCACATACACATAAAGACCTCTTTGTCAGGTCACCCAGTTCCTAGTACCTGTGAAAATTCACTAAATACGGGTAGCTGAGCGTCGCAAACCGCAACAAGGACAAGAGACAGCAGTAAAATCTTCATTTCTCCAGCACGTCTTGGTTCCTCCTCTGGAGAAGCTCGGAGTAGATTGCCGGTTGATAAGATTCTGAATTCTGGTTGCTTTATATAGTATCTGTCTCTGGATGTGGCAATGTTTGTCTATTTGTCATTCTTTTCAAGAGAGAGTTGTGTAACACTGAAAACATCCTGGTTGGCGGTAATTTATCCCAAAGACCTGTGAGATCTGGGGCATGTTGCTCATTTCTTCCTCGCCTCTGGAAAAGACATTCAGAAGCTCGGTTGGCCCATACCATTGTTTGGATCAAGCCTGCATCTCTCATGTAAGATGGATACTCATTCATTCCTGGGGAAAAGAAATGTCCCCTTCCCTTTTTGTTGGATGTGTTGCAAGGAGATCACCTTCCTGCCCCAGCACACTTGTTCCCTGTTTCTTGTAGAAAGCTGGAAGGCTTTATGTGGGGGATTTGCCACAAACCAACTCATAAAGGTAAATGCCAAGATGCAGGTTGGGAGACATCTGGTCTTCCTCTTTCCCAGCAAGCTGGGAGTGAAATCATTTTGAGGCTCTTCACAGACAAAGCCGTACACAGTCCTGAAGCGTGTCTGTCCCTCTGAGCTTATTATGAATATCAGATAATTACATATCTATGGAAAGCTCATAGGAGAGTGTTTAGCGTGGAGAAAACGGGTCTTAAGTTGTTATTAACATCTTTGAAGAGAACCAGGGAACCAGTCAATCAAATAAGAGTCTTTTAGGAAGCTGTTGCCATCATCGGTTTGTTCAACATGAAGTGAACTTGCCACTCATCCTTACAGGCTAACAAAGTGAGACAAGAAAACAGGCGTCTTGTGATTCTTTTGTTCACATTTGGTCAATCATGAAATAGCATAAGGGGGCTGTAGGATAAAAACACAAAGACTGGAATGCCCAGAATAAATGAGTATCTTTTAAAATATGATAAGACCAGGGTCAATAAGGTCTAAAATACAGGCAGTGGTACTAATACCTCATGAGAGGTTGGCTTGTGTCCTCTTCCAAACTCATGTGTTGACGCCCTACCTGCCCAACCCCCAGAATGGGATATACTTTGGAAATAGGGTCACTGTGACAATGTAGTTGGCTGTAGTTAGTTCAGAGCAGGTCATGGTGGACTAGGGTGGGCCCTTAATCCAATATGGCTGGCGTCTTTCTAAAAAGGGGAAATTTGGATGCATGTGCACACCGAAAAGGTAGGGTGATGCTGTCACAAAGCAGCAGCCTTCCACCGGCAAGAAGACAGAGATACAGCAGACCCTCCTCTAGAGACTTCACAGACTACAGCCCTGCCCACATCCCATCTCACACTTCTTCTGGCCTCCTTATCTCCAAGATAATACATCTCTCTTGCTCTAAGCCACCCATTTTGATTGACTGTTTGACGGGTTGATTGATTCTACAGTAGCCCTAAGAAACTCTGAGGCACTCGGGATTTGATATCTACTATGACTTGGGCTTGTAGCTAAGTTCCTTGTCACGTTCTTCAACCTCTGCCTGAGTCCACTGAACTGATGGAAGACCGTCTTTTCTCTGAGGCTAAGAACTCAGTAGGGCATGAGAGCCCTTGTTCTCATGCCAGCTGCTTGGAAGGTGTTGGGAAACCACACCTACAAATGAAGAAGCACCTTCAGCAACAGGTTAAAATTATTGACTTGATTTATTCTTTTGGAGCAACCATGTGGTCTCCATATTCTTGGGAGGTCTTCCTTCTTCAGGAGATCAGTTTATGCTCTAGGCACAGGACAATCCGTTCTCTCTTGATTTCACAAGTTCTTTTATGGATTCAAAATACACTTTGTGTTCTCTTAGGAAACACAACAAAGACAACTGATAAGGGACTTCCTTGCCAGAAGATTACAATTAATTACCCACAGGATAGACTCAAAAGACTCTGTTTAAGTCAGTCATTCCTTCGGAGTGATTGTCTCTCATTTGAGCTTTAACATTTTGTCACCTTTTGATGAAGGTATCTCAGACTCCTGCTTCATCAGCTGGCCTTTTGCTCCCTTTTAAGTTCTAAAAGTGGCCAGTTTGGGTCACTGAATTGGATTCTTTCATTTGTCTCTCTCTGCTTTAGAGCCATTGTTACTTTTCTGTGTTTTGTCTTCCCCTCTGTGGGTTGTCCCATATCACTTGCCTCTCGGCAATGAAAAGGAAGTCAGTCATTTCTGTATCCACCAACGTTCTGTCCAACTCCATCCATTTTGAACATTATGAGATGGATACTACTCTGTCTTCAGTCAACATGGAGATTGAGTTTAATCTTTGAGTGAATGTTGTTCTCTGTGGTTCCCTTGAAATACCTTTCACTTCCTGTCAACACGCCATTTGAGTCCCAATTATATAAATTACCTAGTATATTCTCTCAGTGCAATCTGAAGTACACTATGGTACATTGAAGGCTCAATTATTAATATTCAAAGGATTCCATATCTCCCTTCTGTAAAACCGTAGACTGTTTTAGACATCTGAGACAACTCTCCCAACCACAAGGCATACCCCACACCTTGCCCTCCCATGTGTTCTTTGCTTTCTAATTCTCGCATTTGTTTCCATATCCACCAAGACTCTGGTCTTGTAGAGTCTTTAGTTATCCATTTCTTTGGATATCCATCAAGAGTGTGGCAATCAATTCAATATTCTCCTCTTTTTTATGATTATCTTTCGGAGCCTACGTCTCTTCTGTTTGCCTTTTGCCTTTTCTTACCTAACATATTCATGGGTAAAAGATTAAACAGACACCTGTCTACTCTGTCCTGAAAGGCTGACCCAGCATAACCCTTAGCCAAATCCTTTAGCTTACTGGCCTCACTACCCACAAAGGACAGGGAAAGGTGACCATCTAAAGGACATCTTGATTTCTCTACGTATCATCTCACTTTTCATACAAAAGTCTTAATGTGAATTCCTTGTGGATTCCCCACCAGCACCCAGGTGTTCGAAATCAGAAGGATGATCATTACTCACATTTTTGAGCTCTGAACTCAGTGCATTTAGGTGACCGGCTCATCCCACTTTTTCTGGGAGTGTATAGCTGGTTTTCGCACCAGCAGTCTTACATCCTAGGAAAGCCCACGGTGCCAAGCCAATGAGGACAATCAATTGCCCTGAGAGTGGTGACGAGCCACTGGGAATTCCAAACCTTCCCACAGAGATCCTGGGTCACTTGAGCTGTGGCATGGCTTTCTAACCTGTGTGTTTAAGCAGGTCATGGCAGTAACGAAAGAGCCACTTTTTTCTTGCCAACTCTGCAAAGCACTGTGTAATTTCCCCAGCTTTCCTGACCAACCCTATCCTTGTCTACACACCTCCCGAAACTATACCATCCCCTCCCCAAAAACATCCACGGGCACCTGAATGACTGAAAGTCGGCCAGCAATCCTGGAGTCTAAATGCCACTGTCACAGGCCAACCCTTGTCAAACTTCAGTGCTTCAAGATTAGCCTTCTCCTCCCCCATTTTACTACCTCTTCCTCCCAGTCTCTGTCCTTAAACCGGAGTGTCATTTCCAACTATGTTTTCGTGTTATTCTCTTGTGCTGAAGCTCCAGTGTCCAAAAGTTCCTGGTGCATATAGGAGGCTTGCCTTGTTAAATTTGAAGTTCCTGTGCAGTGTGGACGTGTGGATATACTTATGCTGGAAAGAGAAAGCTTTGTTGTTGATCTCAAATTCCAATGTAACTGCCCATGTGCATTTCTGTTCGCTGATTCTGGCTCATGGGCTTATGGAAGCTGACAAGTCCTGAGAGGTACAATCAGAAAGCTGGAGATACAGGAGGGTCAATGGTGTAAATCCCAGTCCAGGGGCACAGGACCTGTGTCCCCATTCGATGTCCCAAAGAGAGAGCAAATTTTCTGCCTTTCATAGATCTGTAGATCCAGTCTCGATCTGTACAGCATCTAGGTCTCGTGGAACTGTAGATCTGGTCTCGGACATTATGTACATCTCGACCTTGTACATTCAAGAGTGTCTTTTTCTTTTCATCCACCTACAAGGACTTTTTGCTTCTTAGCTGGGCAGTCTTGCTGCCGTGGAGAAAGCACATGCTAGAGACAATCCAAGTATTGAGTCACAACTTGAGTTCCCTCATTTCTCTCATTCGAAGACGGGGTAAATTTCAGATCTCCAAATGCGGAGAGCCACAGCCAAACACACACCAGCCCCTTTGCTCATGCACTTTCCTCTCCGGAAATTCTCTCTTCTCTCTGCCTCTTGTAAGCCCACTTAGCCCCAGAAAATCCCACAAATCCATCTATGCAGAGATGGGAAAAAGAATCCGTCAACGTCTGATGGTCGTTCTACCTCCAGGAGACCCTCATGGAAGGCAGAAGTCATCAGAATGGGTGTTGGCAGGACTGGGATCGATCTCCCAGACTTCCTGCGAATGTCAGAGGTGGCAGCTTCCCGCCTGAAGGAAAGGCACGACGGTGTCTTCCGTCCTTTTGTTCATTTGCTTTAATTTGGCTAGCTTCCATTTGTTTGTCAGTTCTTCATTTTCGTTTTACGGTGTGCATTGATTTTGCCAAACGATGGGTATTGGCTTTCTGGGGTCATATGGCACTGAGTGCCGCTCTTTATTGCGATGTTTATTATCTACGACCTGTGGATTTTTTTCTTCTCCCTCATTCCCTCCCCCCCGCCCCCCGAGTAACGGTTCAGTATTATCTCATCTCACGTTTGAAGAAAAACCCTCTCTCAGCACAAATAAAGCCCAGTGGGAATGTGTGAAGGCTCCTTTTCAAAGCCTTCCTAGCAGGATGTACAGGTGCACTCAGGAAAAACACCTGATACCTGATACACGGTAGCCATGTCTCGGCCGTGTTAGGAGACAAGCCCGTTATCATTGGGAAGAATGGGTGTCTCCGAGTTTTTAAAATGAACTATTAGAAAGTCTAGTGGCGAGCAATGTAGTCTTTTACCCCCATGTATGCTGACCCCCCCCCCAAAAAAGTGTATTTCCACAAGTGCTCATAGCAAGTATTTGGTGCCCTTCAGTACGTCTCTGTTGAGCTCAGACCAGGTGAAGGCCATTGTTGTTGGTCTGTCACAGACAAAACAGGGAATCACATAGGTATGATTCCCACAGTTTCTGTTACCATGAGGGGAAACAGAAAATAAATAAATCCTCAGTGGACACAATTGCAAGTATTGATGCCCATGGAAACGTAACATAGGAAACCAGGCAGGGAGTGGGAGAGGGGTGTTTAAGCAGAGATCCAGAGAGGTGAGAAAGTCATGCAGTTATCTGAGTAAAATGCTTCCAGAAGGAAGGACTGGTGACTCCAATGTTCTTTTAAATATGAATTTTGGTAAAATATACAGAACTTACAATTTACCATCCTAATCATTTTTTTTGAAGATTGATTTATTTATTGGACAGACAGAGATTACAGGTAGGCAGAGAGACAGGCAGAGAGAGAGGAAGGGAAGCAGGCTCCCTGCTGAGCAGAGAGCCCAATGTGGGGCTCGATCCCAGGACCCTGAGATCATGACCCAAGCTGAAGGCAGAGGCTTAACCCACGGAGCCACCCAGATGCCCCCGTCCTAATCATTTTTAAGCATACAGTTCAGTAATGAGAAGTACACTGTCATTGCTATGCAACGACCTCCATAATTCTCGTCATCTTGCAAAACTGAAACCCTGTCCCCATTAAACACCAACTGCCCATTACCCCTCACACCCACGGTTCTTTCTGTGTCTGTGAATTTGCCTGCTTCGGGAAATTTCCTCATTGATGTGGAAGCATACGGGATTCATCCTTCTGTGTCTGGCTGATGTCATTGAGCATAATTACAAGTGTTCTGGCAGGTGTCAGAAGAGTCTTTGTTTTTGATGGCTGAGTAATATTCCATTGGGTGATTCACATCTTGTTCACCCATTCATCCACGGATGAATACCTTTTAGCTGTTGTGAATAAAGGTACTATGAACAAAATGAAACACGAAGAACCCAAAGAACGGGAATATGATAGAGAAGAAAGGGGAGAAAAGAGGTATTGTTTAAAGTTCAACATGTAGTTTATGATCTACTAGAAAAAGTGGGAGTCTCAAGGCTAACAGGTCATAACTTTCCAATACTGAAGGGAGACATTATTCTAGGGACTCAGGAAGCACTGCCCAGCCCTAGAAGGACAAACAAAAAGAAATCCACAGAGACCTACCTGAACATAATTCCCAAACCAGACACTAAGTGTGCAAAAGAGTAAATTGCTTTGAGAGAAGGAATTAACGGGATGAACCGCTAAATTCCGTAAGACACAGTGAAAGTCGTGGTCTAGTAAAGTGTTCCACTGCTGAACTGTCCTACCAAATTGAAAGAGAAATAAATATCTTTTCAGGCAGCCAAAAACCAAGAGAATCTCTCATATGCATGCCAGTTCTTAGAGAAATGGAGGCACGGAAGTGTATCTCCGATCAAAGTTTGCTGGTGCATGGAGGTGCCTGGGTGGCTCATTCGGTTCAGCGTCCAGCTCTTGGTTTCAGCTTGGGCCATGATCTCAAGGTGATGTGAATGAGGCCTCTGTTGGACTCCATGCTCAGGACAGAGTCTGCTTGTTCCTCTCCCTTGGCTCTTCCCTCCCCATCCCCACTCACAGGCTCTCTCTCGCTCAAAAAAATAAATAAAATCTTTCAAAATAGAGGGATTAATAACACTCCATACATCACAGCTCATTGAAAAGGACCATAAAAGGTGGGAAACGATCAGTTGAAAAATGGCAGAACACAGATAATCACTGAAATGCATATATATGTATATTTAAAACCTTATTAAATTTTATTTCTTATAGCATATATGTACCTATATTTCAGCTAACTATCCATCATCTATCCATCCATCCATCATATCTATCTATGTATCCACCCACCCATCCATCCATCCATTATCCATCCATTCATCATATTTATCTACCTATCTCTCCATCCATCCATCCATCTCCTTATCTATCCATCCATCCATCTATCCATTCATCCCTAGGTATGTCTATCTAGCGATCATCTATCTAGCCATCCATATCTATCAAGCCATCCAACTATCATCTATCATCCATCCATCCATCTATCCATCCATCCATCATATCTATCTACGTATCCACCCACCCATCCATCCATCCATCATCCATCTATCCATCCATCCATTCATTCATCATATTTATCAACCTATCTCTCCATCCATCCATCCATCTCCTTATCTATCCATCCATCCATCTATCCATTTATCCATAGGTATGTCTATCTACCTATCATCTATCTAGCTAGCCATCCATCATATCTATCAAGCCATCCAACTATCATCTATAATCCATCCATCCATCCATCCATCCATCCATCCATCCATCCATTATTTATATCTGTCTGTCTGTCTGTCTGTCTATCCATCCATCCCTCCACTCACCCACCCATCCATCCATCTATGTGTGTATATATATTCACAGTAATAAAATTCAATAGAATGTAATACTGTCTCCATGTAAGATACAGAGAGAATCAGACTGGATGAAAACTATCCAATACATGTTATTTACCAGATAGACAGCTTAGATATAAAAAGGCAGAAAGTCTGGGAAAGCATATACCATGACAATCATGAAAATATTTTGGCACACCATTCTCTGGCTTTCTCAGTGTTCCTATAAAAACAAACAAACAAAAACAAAAGCCCCAGCCCCGTGGACACTGAAATATATATGATGTAAAATTAGGAAGTGTTTGCTTGCACTTATCCGAGAAATATTTTCATATACCATAAGCTTAGATACGTAGCTGCTTCTTTCTGTAAGGAAAGGAGTAAGTGATGTAACCCAATAGGACAATAAAATTTCTCTTACCACCCCCAGCGTCAAGGGTTACAACACAGACTTATCTCTAGATTAAGCTCTAAGACTCTTAAAGCCCTGCGGTCCGCTTGGGGTTATTTACACATCAAGGAGGAGCAATCCCATGACCTTGTAGCCACTTGTAGGTGATAAAACTGTCCCGGTGTTCCAGAATCCTGGAGAGATTTCATATACATCCAAAGGACTGTCCTAAGATAACCCCTCCCAGCCGTCTCCTTCCCCTGTGTACATAGAGAAAACTCTTTTTCCCTACTTCCCAGGCTATAGGGTGTTAGGCTACTCACTTTGTGCAATTGACCTGTTTCTCATCGCATCCACACCAGATACTGGCTGGGGGCAAAAGGTGAGGACACAATTATTACATGCTGTTAAGATTTTCAATAACAAATCCATCTCTGAATCGTAACACCGTGTGTTCACTTCAGCATACAATTGACAAAAAACCCCAAAACACTAAGTGTCAGTACGCTCCCATGGTTACAGCAGTATTGGACAAAATAGTGGAAAATGCAAAAGGGGGGCGAAAAAGAACACTGGAAAACAGTAAAAGAAGAAAACCATGAGGAAGGAGTAAAATTTTAAAAGTAAATGATCAACACTAACTCCTAAAGTCACCATAGCACACATTGACAGTTGCATGCGTCCACAATTAGCATGGGGGAGTTTTCCACACTTGTTTCAGCACAGAGACAACTTAACTAACACATGACTAGAAATAGAGAAAATCTGGAAAACAAGATCCATCGAATGGAATGAATTAATGTATCTAAAACACCGCGCAAGCACTCTCCTGCTTTGAAAGGCAAACCAGAACTTTTCACCTGTTTCAACCAAAGGGACGTCTGAAGAAATGTGAACGAGTCAAGTCATACAGATTACTATGCTTGAGTTTTGGGGTTGTTTGATTATTATGGTTGAGTATTGTGTCATAACCTAGAAGGGAATTAGAAAAATGTTCATACACTTGGAATTTGGAAACATGTGCTTTAAAAAATGCATCCAAGAAAAACGACATGGATATTTGAAAATATTTTGAACTTAATGAAAAGCTAGAAATCAAACCCCTGTCTAAATGCCTCATGCTTTTCTTTTTACATTCCTTAGCCACCCTTTGGAGCAGGTGGACTCATTACCTCCAAAGTGAGAGGTGAAGAAAATGCATAGAAACTTTAGGTCCCTTGATCAAACACAGCTGTTAGGTTGGGGAAAGACATACATAAAGCCATCATAAAAAATAATTTGGGACCATTCTAAGCCACTTTAACAATAATTGCTTGTAATTTCCTAGGGCTTTGCTTTATATGTGAAATCAGGTACACAGAGGAGTGTTGTGGAACCTCTTTGGAAATCCTGGCTTTTACCCTAGAACTAAAAGCCACCCCTGCATTTTGATTTGAGAAACGCCATGGCTCAACTTAAACTTTAACAAAAGTTTATAAATGATTTCTTGACTGTTGCTGGGTAGGGTGGAGAGGACACCAGGGAGACCACTCTGCGGTCTTGTGGAACCACACGTCAATGGAAGTGAGGGTTTTAGCGCAGCTGAGTGGTCATGACGCTCCTCACCACTGTTATCTGGTTTCGGCAAACAGTTTCAAGTACACCCTTCATGAGGTTATATGCTTACGTTGGCATATAACTCATGAGCGATGAAGACGAGTCAAGGAGCATCACACGTTTTGGAAGTTTGGAAATTTCTCTTATTCAGTCACTAAACGTGGGTATGCTTGGACACATGATGTTGAACTCATGTTTGGACACTTCACGAGGGAGAAATACATTGGACCTTCTTATCAACAACTTGGCTGGTGTATCGAACACCCAGTGTTGGCCATGGTTTGCGTGACTCAATCTTTATTGTGATCTCACAGCCATGCGAGTTGTGCATATCTTCTCACTGAAGGGCACAAGATGAGGACTGGCCCTTTATGTAGCATGAGTCCATTCTCATGGCAGAAGGAAAGAACAGGAGTCAGCTGTTATCCCCATAACCTTGTTTAATATTTCTTCTCAGGGGTTGTACTAGGCATGCCTGCAGTAGAACCTCTCCTAGGGTAACAACTTGACATTACCCATTGCATTTAGCCATGGGAGGAACTTGAAATATGGGTACACCCTGGTGAGTCATGGGACAACTTTTCTTTATATTTTGGCTCACCTAGTCTCCTTTTGAAAGCCTCATAGACATTGGAGTGAATTCAAGAGAGATTTGAAAAGGAGAAACATGAGTCCAGGAGTCAACTCTCTTGAAGAATTTTGCAAGAAAAAAGTGAAAACATGGCCTATTTGGACAGAAACATATTCAAAATAACTTTTTTTTTTTTTTTAGTTAGGAATATGTCAAAATAAATTAGCAGCACCTCAGAAACACTAATTCAGGAGAGTGAAATAATCAGATATAGTAGGAACATATTTTGTAAGGCACATCCTTATTTTTTGCAAACCCCAAATCCTTAAATCAGCAGTAAACAGTGAGTGGTGACATTTAAGCTGAAACGTCCAGTGGAGCAGAAGTCAACTAGGTAAATGTCACTGGTGCAAGGCTAATGGATTGTCTGGAAGGAGGGGGCCCGCGAAAGGGTTGACCAGTTGTACGTAAAACACATTCCTCTGGTAACAATATAGTGGCTTTGATGAGATTGTTGACTTCAACCCTATAAGAAGATTTTTCTCCTGTGGAACTTAGAAAGAGGGCATAATACCCCATTTCAATGGCAAACATCCCATCTATATACAAAATGTATATTCAGCCCCCATTTGGTTGCCCTGATCCCAGTAGGAGTAGAACCACGTTTGGTGTTATTTGACCATAGGCATAATGAACCTTTCTACATAGCAAGATGCCTAACAGGTGAATTGAAATTATCTTTGAAAACAAGACACTGTGCCTGAGTTTCTTTGTCAAGTGGGGGAAAAAAAAAAAAAGATACTTCCAACCCCATAAAACTGCTGTTTTCTGTTGGGCGTTAGGATCAAGCAGGCACGTCTCGCCATGGCTCAGGGGGCCCTAATATCAAATTTCCACACAGTTGGAAAAATCCTTTGAGCATCTCCATCCCTTGTGTACATATACACGAATGTAAGTGTCAGTCACGTGGGTAGTTATGTCTGTCATTCTGGGGACAGACCACCGGAGTCGGAACAACAGTCTATAAACACAACATGGAGAAAGCTTGCCCCCTTTGCTCATTCCCGGAGTTCTCCCTGAAACCTCTAGATTAGAACAAATATGAAAAAATCTTCATGTCAAGGAACTCACCTGACCACAGAATTTACAGTAAGACGCAAGTGCTTTAAAGCTCGCTCCCGAGGCAAGATGTGGTACCCAACGGACTTGGCTTCCCCGACTTCATTCAATAAAACCTCCTCCACTTTTAAGACTTCTTTACAAACACACCAAATGCTTGTTTGGGCTTATTCTTATGGCTTCCTTTAAAAAAAAAAATTAAACCCCTTTTTTATTGTGATTCAAATAGCTTCTCAAATCCTCTTTCCTTGAGAAGTCAAAAATGGACAAATTTCTATTTCCCTCTTTCATTCTATTGGAAATTACACTTTTTGGTGATTGTCTTCGTTGCATCAAATACTCTTGAATATTGTGCATACATCTTTTTTTTTAATGAAATTCTCTACGTGTATGAAAATTTCCCAAAAACCATTCCATATAAAATGTAGTTCAGTAAAAGACTGTTTATTTTTACTTTACTTCCATGGGTGTTTATGGTTATAAAAAGGAACAAAATGACGAGATCTCACTTGAAATGCATTTCTGTGTACTGCTAGCAAAGAGGACAGTATTATATAGAAATTCAATAAACTTGCCCAAATCATCCCTATCTTAAATATTAAATTCCAGGAATCCGGGACACTGTTCACTTTTCTCTGTATAGCAGACATCCTTATAATTTAAAGGTTAGTGTCATATGTCAAATATAAATACATTCAAATTTTAAGTCTGGTTTAAACATTTGGTCGGCATTCCACTTGTAGGTGTAGTGAGAGACGGCAACTGCCAAGACCGTTGTTTCAAACGAGGGAGCGATTAGTTGAACACGGTTGTTTATTTTCTGAAAGGGAGAAAGAAAAGAAATAATCATTAAAATAAACATCCCATGCAAAAAGAATGAATACTGTTACGCTGAAAAAATAAATAAAATGGGAGAAAAAAAAATAAATAAAAAAATAAATAAACATCCCAGAGATTTCTCTTCATACATGACATAAAACAGACCACAAAAAGAATTTCCAGACTTCTCCGTGATATGTTCATGGAAAGGATTGGCACAGCCAAAGTCCAAAGAACATAGAGACACAGCTCTTGAACAGGCGTAACTGTTGTAGACTGCACAATACTTTCAAGGGCACTTCTGTGTGAAGGCGGCGTCTGGACACAAGGACTCCCAACAAACCAAGCATCATGACCGCCGACCACAGACAAATCTCGAGATGTGCATTATTAGTACTTGCAAAATCCCAGAGTCTTCCCAGGGACAGCTTGTCCTCCAGCATCTTCTGCCTTGGGAGGTCCAACTGGGGTCCACCCCCTCATTCCTCACCGTCCTTCACTTCCCCCTCTCTGCCTGCACCCTATGTCATCCTTCATCAAACGTTGCAGGACCCCCACATTCCACCCACCGTGGTGGAGCCCTTCAGTGACAGCCCGGGACCTGTCTTCTGTTCCTCTGCAAACCATTCCCAGCAGATGCACAAACCATTCCCAGTTCCGAAGCACTTTTTTAATTGCGCATGGGTCCCTCTGTCTGGAGTGGGCTTCCTCTGGTTGTTCAAGTCTCATTAGCCAACGTCAGCAGCTCTCTGTGCTTCCTAGGACGTGGTTGTCTCTCCACACCTGACATGACAGGAGAGGGTCATCTGAGGCTTCCCAACAGTCTGCCCCCATGCCTACCAGTAGATACAAGCCTCCTCCTATGTGGTTGTGTCTGGCTTCTTGCATCTGTGTGCAGCCATGGTTTTCAGAACCCCCACGTCCCCCACCAACATGTCCCCAGGATCTCCCTATATTCTCACGGTGCGTCCACACAGGTGTGGGGCTCCGCACGTGGCCATCCGGACACGGGAAACCTCTCCTCCCCTGAGTCCCACAAGAGGACGACTCCTGTGGGCTTCTCAAGGAGGTCTCTGGTGAACTGGTAGGTTACCAAGAATGAACAAGGCATAATTAATTTGTCCTTCTGTCATTTGTTTTAAACCGTATCCTGGCTATTCGTCATGAATTCTACCGTGTGCCCTTCTTCCCTTAGCAACGGTTTTATCCCGGTTACATTTAGCCATGATGTCCCAAGCCCCAGGCTTCTCCCTAGGAAAAGCACAAAGCCCTTAAGCAATGATTGTGAAAATCCCACACATTCTTTATTGATTTATTTGAGTGATTTATTATTTCGTATGTTTAGTGCTTCCTAAAGCAGCGTGCAGCGCGAGCGGAGACGGGGCCGACCTGAGCCCCGGTGCAGAAGCACCTATGTTTAGTGCTTCTGATGCTGGGTTTAATTTGTCCTCTCTTTTTCTACCTTCATAGAGAGAACATTGATTTTAACCCTTATAAAACATCTAATATGCGCCTAGAAAGCTGTAAATACCCCTCTAACGACCACGTCAGCTGCATCCCACACATTTTAAATAGGGTTTTCAATACGTCCTAGGCTTTCTTCTGTGACCCACGGGCTGTGCAGAAATAGTTGGCTTGAACTGCCAAATACGCAGGGATTCCCCAGATAATTGTTTTCATTGATTTTTTTAAATTTAATTCTCTTCTGATCAGAGAATACACTTGATGGGATTTCAGTGTTTTAAAATGTCCCATTATTTATTTTGCCGTCCAGCCGATGGTCTGTCTTTGTGGATACTCATGAGTCCCTGAAGATAAGAGTCTTGTGTTCCACGGCCCTTGGGTGCGTGAAGGTCAGTCCCTACGACCGTGTGACACAGTGTTCACGCCATGCCTACTCTTATTTACACTCTATCTCTTTGTTCGATCAATTATTTACTAGATTAGTGGTTATTTACACTCTGGGTACAGTTTTCTCAGCCCACAAGGACGTTTGCCTACCGAGTCTGTCCTTACGGATGCACCCATTGTTGACTTGTGATGACGTTCCGTCGATTTTGAAACCTTTCTGAAATCAAACAGGAATCAGATTTCTGTTGTCTTGCTGGTTGGACCCATGTATCATTAGGAAATGTCCATTCTTATGTCGGTGCCCATAGATTCCTGACTCATTCTTCACATACATGGCTGAGCTCTCTTAGGAACCAGGCTTGTGTGGTATATCAGAGCCATTCTTTAATTCTGAATGTGTGGCTTTCCTATAATTAATACACATTTCTTGTAATAGCGTGATGGTGGATTTTCATGGTCACCCAGCCCCTGTGTTACATAGATGGGATTCACATGTCTAAGTCCTTTCTTCTAATTTATTGAGGTACAATCCATACTATGAACAGCGTCCATTTACAACATACAGTTCACTGAATTGGGAAAAATACGCACCTTAACTTAACCCCATGCTTTCCATGTTCAAGGCAGAGAATGTCCCCATAACCCTAGAACGTTCCCTCCTGCCCCTTTCCAGTCAAATCCTCCTTCTGTAACAAGCGCGAGGTAACCAACGCACCTCAACATAACCCCACCTCAACATAACCCCATGCTTTCCATGAGCAAGACAGAGAATGTCCCCATAACCCTAGAACGTTCCCTCCTGCCCCTTTCCAGTCAAATCCTCCTTCTGTAAGAAGCCTTAGGCAACCAACAGTACGTTCTTTGTTGCTGTAAATTTGATTACACATTTTTCAAAATGTCAGATCTGGGGAAACAAGACACTGTGTTGCCTTCCATCTTTGTCTTTTTGGCTCAGTGCTCGGTTCTGAGAATGGAGCTGGGAATATCAGTGTATTCATAATTTCGGAGCATAAGTCCCTTCGTAATTGTATAGTAAGATATTTTTAAATCGATTTTATGCTTAGAGTCAAAGTGGGAAGAAGGTGCAGAAATTTTGAGTTCTGGGGCGCCTGAGTGGCTCAGTCAGTTAAGCATCTGCCTTTGGCTCAGGTCATGATCTCGGAGTCCCAGCATCAAGTCCCATGTGGGTCTCTGCAGTGAGCGGGAGGTCTGCTTCTCCCTCTGACCCTCCTCCCTCTCGTGCTGTCTTGCCCTCTCAAATAATAAATAAAACCTTTAAAAAAAAAGAGAGAGAGAGAAATTTCAGATTCCTACCCCTGCCCCCACATGCACACAGCCTCCCCATTATCAACATCTCCTCCCCACTCAACAGTGCATTCATTACAATTGAGGAGCCTGCCCTGACCGACCCATCAGGAGCACCCAGAGTGCACAGTTCACATCAGGACTCACTCTTGCTGTTGTCCACCCTGCGCGTTTGGACAGATGCTCCATGACACGCCTCCACTATTACTGTATCGAGCGAGTGGCTTCACGACCCTAAATCCTCTGTGAACCCCCTCTTCCTTCCTCCTGCCCTCCAATTCTTGGCAAGCAGTCATCTTTTTATGGCCTCTGTGGTTTTGCCTTTTTCTAGAATGCAGAGACTTGGACTGTATGTCGCCTTTCTAGCATTTTTGTTTGTGCTTGCCAAAACGTGGAAGCGACCAACACGTCCTTCAGTAAATGGATCAAAAACGCCGTGGCCCATCCAGACAGTGGAATGTTATGGAGTACCACACAGAAATGAGCTTTGAAGCCATGAAAAGACATGGAGAGGGCACCTGGGTGCTCAGTGGGTTAAGCCTCTGCCTTCGGTTCAGGTCATGATCTTAGGGTCCTGGGATCGAGTCCCGCATCGGGCTCTCTGTTCGGCAGGGAGCCTGCTTCCCTCTCACTCTTTCTGCCTGCCTCTCTGCCTACTTGTGATCTCTCTCTGTCAAATAAATAAATTAAATCTTTTAAAAAATAAATAAATAAAAATTTAAAAAAAGAAAAGACATGGAGAAAATGAAAATGTACAGTAGTAAATGTAAATTTTTATAAAATTTATTTTAGAGAGAGCACGAAGAGGAATAGGGGTGAGCAGAGGGACAGCGGGAGAGCAGACTCCCCCCTGAATTCAGAGCCCAACATGGAGTTCCATCTCAGGACCTTGAGATCGTGACCTGAGCTGACATCAAGAGTCGGACGCTCTATCGACCGAGGCAACCATGTGTCGACCATGAAAGGTAAATTTAAAAAAAAAAAAGGATATGTACTCTTAGTCTGTTCAAATCTGGAGTAATTTACATCTTCATTAGCATTCTCTGAATTAGAGTGTTAGAATAAGAGAACATAACAAATCTTTCGCTCTTTATATATGTATATATATTTATATAATTTTATTTCATATACATCTACTTACATAAATATAATTTCAATTTATGTAAATTCACACACATCTGTATTTTTGGTTTACCCCTGTCTCTTCATCTATCATCGACCTATCGTTTATCTCCCTACATAATCTTGAACTTACGCCCTAGTCGCCTGTCATACTTTGTTTCCTAACATCTCGGTCTTGTTTCTTCCAAGAGATACGCATTTCAAAACACCCATTGATGTTGGGGGACATTACATCCCAAAACGTACAGCGGTCTGTCCTAACCACCATTGCTTTCTGACTGTTGCTCAAGAGAATGAGAAGAGAATGACCCTTTTTGAGAATGACTCAAGACACCCTGTCCATGGCAAGGTTGGCAGTTCACGCCCACTAATGCCTGCAAGCCAGGACTTGACGCTAATGACCACATCCGTGCTCAGTTCTTTTTCCATTGTTTAGATGGTCCTTGCCCTCGAATGACGTTTACAATTTTCAGAATCCACCTCTGTCATCGAGATCTTGTCATTTTTCCAAGTGCTGGAATCTCCCACCACCCCTTTTGGCTAAACACATTTTTTCAGCTCCTGTCTCTTTTCAGACCACCACCAACTCGAAACCAAATGGCACCAGTCACAACGCAATTTGTCCCAGCACCAACGTGCACCTTAACCCTCTCTCCCTTTTCTCCGCAGGTGGTCTTCAACAGCCTGCATCTCATGTAGCGATTTGCTCACCCCGTTACACCTCAAGCCCACTTAAGAACGTTCTTCTTGGGGGTGCCCTGGTGACTCGGTCAGCTGGGTCTCTGACTCCTGACTTCAGCTCAGGTCATGAGCTCAGGGTTGTGAGATCGAACCCCGTGTTGGGCCACAAGTTGGGTGTGGAGTGGATTGAGATTCTCTGACTCCCTCTGCCCTCCCTCCCCACTCCAATGGCATGTGCATACTTCCTCCCTTAAAAAATAAATAAATACAATAAATAATGGTCTTCTTCACCCGTCTCACAACTGTTATTTTCTCCTGCCAAAATCTCCAATGCGTGCCTTGGGCACATGGGTTGAAAATCTCGTTTTATCATGTTTGGTCCCTCAGAAACTTCAGATGTACTGTGCGTTATTTTGCAAGGCATACAGCTCCTCGTATCCCCTTCCCTTTGCTCGACTTTGCTCGTGTGTTTGTCCCCGAACTCATATGGATGCCCTGGTGCCCACTGGCTTCTTAAGTTATTAGCAACTGTGTCAGTGAGAGTTGCTGTCTTGGGCTGTCTTGGCGAGAAGCACACGGAGCCCTTGCCCAATGCATTAGGCATCCTTCTCTGGTTACTGGCTGTCCTTCTCAATGAGGAGAGTTGAGGAGAATCCTCAATATTTCAGAAATATTCCCTTATACTTTATTCTCCCTTACGTAGCCCTCTCTACATGTATGCATCCAGCCCCAAAAGTATATCAGTACTGTACTGAAATAAGTATTTTACCTGAGCATGTGGTTATAGTCTTTGAAGGCAGAAACCCCAGACCTGTTAGATTTCTTACTTGAGAGGCTAAAAGAAGACATTATATGAGTGCTCACATTTTATTGAAATGACAATGGCTGAATGAGTGACAGAGATATGACTGTGCTATATTTGTGGACTTGGACAAAACTGGACACTACACGTAGAGGAGTCCAGAATCAAGAACATGAAGTAGGAAACATCTAATCACCATTGCAAAGGGCTCACAGCATCTCAGTGAACCACACTGATACTTTGAGGGGCTCGTAAGGTGGATTCAATCCAGGTTGTTCCTATGACAGGGAAATTCACCCAGTGAATAAATCAACCCTGCAAACTATCTCTTCCTTTTTATTTATTCTGCTCCTAATTTATAGTGAAAACGATGTTCACCAATGTGTATGAACAGCACGTCTTCAAATATCCTGGTACATCTGGCCGTTGAATCGTAACTTCATTGGGTTTCATAATAAGAATCCTGTAGACTCTGGACATGCTGGATACCTCTGGGCATATTATTTTATTTTATTTTAAAGATTTTCTTTATTTATTTGACAGAGAGAGATCACAAGTAGGCAGAGAGGCAGGCAGAGAGCGAGAGGGGGATGCAGGCTTCAAGCTGAACAGAGAGCCCGATGCGGGGCTTGATCCCAGGACCCTGGGATCATGACCTGAGCCGAAGGCAGAGGCTTTAACCCTCTGAGTCACTCAGGTACCCCAGCTCTGGGCATTTTAGAGAGATAATTGTGGTGACAGGCTAAACGGAAAAGAAGCAGGAGGAAATTACAAATAATAATGGGACCTAATGTCAGAAGTCTTAAGGAAATGTGTGATTGCACCCTTCCCTGTAGAATATAACTCTTGAGACGAAGGGTTTGAGCTCATACAAGCAGAAAAACGGTCAAGGGTTCTTATACTTATATACTGCTTTCTGTACCACTTCGACATCTTCAGCAGAGGAATTCCTGCCCTGAAAGAAGGAAACAAACTCAGAATACGATAGCTCAAGGAAGAGATGGAAAAAATACAGCAGAATATGGATCATTAGTGGGTGGAACTCAGTAACCAAGAACAACAGTCCCAGAGTGGGAGATGAAATCAAGGAAAAGCAAATAAGACGAGAAATTAAAGAAAATTAAGAAATTAAAGAAAAGCAAAAAGGACCAGAAATTAAAGAAAATTAAGAAATTAAAGAAAAGCAAAAAAGACCAGACCTGCAAGGAAAACATGAAAATAAATTCAATTAAATATAAACCAAACACATTAAGAAGGTTTGGAGACGCTATTTCTAGAAGGCGTCGAAGTGGGGGAACAGAAAAGCGAAACCATGCTCCATATTAGATGTTACAGGTAAAATTCAAAACTACGTGTCTGAGAACACACCACCTAACACCACTACTAGCAACAAAATTTACCATGCGATCAAGGAACTAAAAATTCCAATAGCCAATGCAAAGGAGTAACAGTATAAGGAACTCATCCAACTCAATAGCAAAAAACCAAAGAACCAGATTTTAAAAATGGTCAGAGGACTTGCATGATTAGACGACGAATCGAGATTTCTCCAAGGAGACATCACGCATCGTCAGGGAAATGCAAATCGAAACCACGAAGAGATGTCATCTTGCATCTGTCAGAACGGCTAAAATCAAAAAGACAAGAATCAACATGTGTTCGGAGGATGCGGAGAAAGGGGGACCCTCGTGTACTGTTGTTGGGAATGTGCACTGGGGCAGCCACTCTGGAACACAGTATGGAGATTCCTCAAAAGGTTAAAAATAGAATTACTGTAGAATCCAGCAATCCGTCTTCTCGGCATTTATGTTATGGAGCTTTAAAAAGAAGAAAATGCTATGATATGACATCAACAGGGATGAACCCGGAGGGCACCATACTACATGACGTACATCAGTCACAGAAGTGCAGATGGTGCATGTTTCTGCTCACACAAGGTACCCACAGCTGTCCAATGCACAGAAGTTTCAGAGCATACGGAGGTGGCCACAAAGAGCAGAGGGGAGCAGTAATGGAGAGACGCTGCTCAATCCATGCAGAGTTTTGGTCATGTAGGACCGACAGACTTCTAGATCGTCATGCTCATTATTATATCATATTAATCAAGTAACGTGTATAACATAGATAAGGTACTACAATATGAGAACATATTTCAAGAAATGTTAAAATAGGTTATACACACACAAGTGTATATAGCAATATCTTTGACCTATTTAAGCCGTAACAATTGAGAATATATAATTGAAGATAAGGTCTACTTTATAGTAACAACAGAAACTTTAAAGTTTGAACACATCCAGAATGTAAACAGGACAGAAACAGATCTAAGGGAGTAGAAACTCTCCTTGATCGAGTATAAAAGCACAGTGGGTTAATGGAGGAAGAAATTGAACAAAAGGATAATACAGGTCCTTCCTGAAGGTTTCCATAAGTTACATAAAGTGCACATTTATTGAAAAACTTAAAAATAAATCTGTATTACCATCAAAAATACCAACAGACTAATTCTACAGAATGTGTAATACACTAACCCGAGAATGACCTGTGGACCTTGGAAAAAAAACATAGCTATAGTGATATTAGTGAAACAAAATGTGGATCATCGAACAATGCCTTAATAATGCAAACTTTATATTACTGGTATTAGACTGGTGTTTTATATTACTGGTATTAGACTTATTTTAGCAAAATAAGGTGGAGGAACCATTGAGAACGCTGAAAAACAGACTCAAACCTATGTAGGCAGCCACATTACATGGTACTTGTTCAGAGGAACATGGACCTTCATTGAGTCTGCCAGGAGGCAAGGTTCTAGCTGGGGCGACTGTCCTTTGTCTATGACTTCAGACCCCTGCTGGTCAGTGGGGCAGAGGTGGACGAGGAAAATCCAGAGAGAATGAAGGAAGAGAAGAGAGAGATGGAAAGGAAAAGGAAAGAAAAGCACAAAGAAATCTTATTTAGAAAGTAAAGAAATCAGAATTCTCACCTGCTCTGGGAGAGGAACCAAAACCCTTTATCCATTAAGCTCATTGCAAAGTAGTTTGGGTGGGTTTTTTTAAGATTTTATTTATTCATTTATTTATTTGGCAGAGCAGAGACAACGCGAGAGGGAACACAAGCAGGGGGAATGGGAGAGGGAGAAGCAGGCTTCCTGCCGAACAGGGAGCCTAATGCAGGGCTCAATCCCAGGACCCTGATCCAAAGGCAGACACTTAATAAGAAATCCATACAAACTTACATACCTATTTCTATTCCAAAGCATCACTTTTAGTCATTCTTAATAGCAATTCTTAAGATTATCCCCAGTCCTTATTTACTTTCCCCTCATTTTTTTCTGCAAAGCTCCAACTGCTATAAAATATAAAGTCTGTGAAAAGAAAGCAGGAAACCAACCAAACAAGACAAAAGAGTGTTATTCCAAGATAATTATTGGAGAGCAAAAGAAACTGACATAAATAGGTGTCTCAGATAAAAGGTAAAAAGGCTTAACTAAGAAAAGAAAAAAAATAGAAGCAATGGGAGCTCAAAGGAGGAAGTGTGTACAAAGATTAGAAATGGACTTTACTGTATGATTTGAAAGTGTCCAGTCATATCAAGATACAGTAGTAAGACCTGCTGGACCTGGAGAGACCCAGCACCAATGACCTCTTCCAGAAAGTGTCCCTTTTGCTGTCCCTGAGACCCTGTGGCATTTCATGCGTCCTAATTTTTAGGTTTTACTTTTTATTTAATTTATTCTTTCTCATGTGCCCTACTTTTTGGTTTAGCTGATGTTGCAAAGACAAAATTACAAAGGAAAGCACTGTGGTTATAGCATGTCAGCTATTTAGGACTTTTAAATATGGGCTTTTGTTTCTTATCATTGCTTACATAGAACACCTGAGATTAGAACATATATTCTTTAAGAAAGAAAAAAACGAGACAGGATTTTTGCCTTTCCTTTCCTTTGAAGGTCTTAGGAAGCCAAGAGAAAGAAAAAATTAAAAGTGTGGACACCATGAGCCACACAGGATATAGCATGCCCAGTTGGCTATGGGCTCTCAGATGCAGAGGAAGGAAGAAACATAAGCCACCATAAACTCCAGCCAGAATTCAGATTTCCCCCAAAAAACTACAACCACAGTTGCCAAAGCACATGAAATTATATACCAAGGTGATCTAGGAGCCAAGAGGGACATGGGACACTCAGAAGACTTGGCTTAGTATCACCTTGTACAAGATACCCTTTGCCATTGAATACTCAGGCTGTGGGCTGACAAAGTTACACTCTGTGACATTAGGCCATTGGATGATACCATTCCAAGATGGGTGATGGTTAGAAAGGAGCCAGCGGCATGTTCATGGAAGGAAATCCATAGCAAAGACGTAAGAAAAATGCAAATGAGAAAAGCCCGTGTAAGAAAGGGAATTGTACAGTTGATCCTTAAACAACACAAAGGTTGGGGCATCCACCACCACGCAGTCAAAAATCCCTTCTCCAAATATCTTTGGATTCCCCCCAAAACTTAACTGCTAAGAGCTTACTGCATATAGGAAGCCTTACTGATTCCATGAACCATCAGCTAACACATAGTTTGTGTGTGATACGTTATATGTACTGTATTCTTAGAACGGAGTAAGCTGGAGAAACGAAAATGCTACTAAGAAACTCATAAAGAAGAGAAAATACGTTTACAGGGCTGTACTGTGCTATTGAGAAAAATCTGTGTATAAGTCAAACCCGTGTTGTTCAAGGGTCAACTCTATAAGGAAACAGCTCACCAGGCTGCTCTCCACACACTCAAATAAAAATACACTTGGCGTGATCTTCTGATAATGAAATAACATGACTGGTTTCAAAGGGAAACCTTAAGGGCCCAGAAGAAGGGCAAACTCATCTGAGACAGCTCGGTACAGGCATGGAATGTGCAGGTGAACACCACGGGAAACCAAGTACGTTGTAAAAACACATCACAGATGAAGAACCGCCATACACAAGACAGAGAAGCAGGATAGAAACCCCCAAAGTTAAATGGAAAATAACACAGACTTAAAAAGAAGGTGGCAAATAAAAATCATCAAACTCTCTGTTCTGAGAGAAGAGAACAAAACAATTCTAAAATACCCACCGTGAAATTGCCAAATTACAACACTAAAAAAAAATAAAATAAAATGAAACAAAAATATTCAAAAGTGCATTCAAGAGAAAGATATCAAGTTTCATGAAAAGACATGAAATGGAATGCATTTCATAGGTGCCCAGAGTGACCTCATTAGCAGGTGAGGGCAAGGACATGTCTACAAAGTCCAAAGTCCTAAGAGGAAGGAAGGTTACCATATGGCGTTCCTTCCTTCACCAAGCCAAGTTGTCCATCAACAAATCTAAAATCAAGTGAAAGCTGAGTATTATGGTGCCATGGGCAGTACCCTAAACTGTTATGTTTTATGTATACTTATACATAAAATGTATACATAAAATGTGTGTGTATACATGTGTGTAGATAAGTGGACATCAATACATGTGTGCGTGTATATCTATGTATTAAAGAGTATACTACCCTTAAAACTGCATATACTCTAAAAAACACACATGTGTGTGGTTTACAGACATGCACGCACTCAACTCAAAGGCCACGTGTCCTCCTATGACCAGTTATGGGTACACAACTCAGGGACCCTGTGTGTCCTTCTATGACCAGTCAGTGATAACCGGGCTATCCTAAGTCATCTTCACAGTTCACTTGCACAAAAATAGTAAGGGATAAATCTTGGATTTAAGAGTGCTTTTTTAAATGTCTACATAGCTGCTTACAGACATTTTTATTTATTTATTCATTTTCAGCATAACGGTATTCATTGTTTGATCTATAAAGAACTCCTCAGAATCAACACACACAAAACAGATAATCCTATCAAAAAATGGGCAGAAGATATGAACAGACACTTCTCCAATGAAGACATACAAATGGCTATCAGACACATGAAAAAATGCTTACAGACATTTTAATGATTCTCTTTTCCCAAAACATTACCCTTAAATACAGGCTATATTCATGGAAAATCTGCAGAATTTAAGATGTGTGAAATCTGAGTCTCCTAGGGCTTAGTTATGATGTTGGTGTCTTTATGGCAGGGAAGTAAAAACGTAACACTTTACATTATTTTCCACAATTGACTTCCTTTTAGAAGACGTGAGAGGAAAAATAATTCTGTATAGCAACCTGATTTAAGTACCAGGACAGTTGGAGTTAGAGGGAACTGGACAGCCTGCCATTTCCCATCATACGACAACTAAAATCTTTTGAAATGAAGAAATCTGCATACCCAACTTACACTATAGGTAATGTGTTCTGAAAGATTCTCATTTTCCTCCTAGAGGGAAACAGCACGATTCACAGTCTGTCGTTTACCGTCCTACATGTACTCATAGAAATACTCTGCATCCAAGACACTGGAAAGCAGCCGGCCTGACGTTGGCCATGCTAGAGTAAACCATAGTACCTTTGTCTGCTATCCCCATGTGCCTGCCCAGTTCCCTGTTGGGTTCCTGAAACCCGCTGAGGACTGGTATAAATTTTGGAGTTCATCGTTTCCAACAGGGTTGAGGTGTGCTTTTCTTTGCTGTGAGGTTAAATTGTAGAGAGGCAATCCCATGAGTGTGACTCTGTGTAGCAATGGTAAAAAGTGACCATTAATTCCTTCCCATCAACCACATTAGATATGAGGTGGTGGAAATCCTCTCCCTTTGAATCAGGGATGGCCTGTGTCTTCCTGGACCAATTGGTCATGGAGCCCATGATGCTCTGTAGACATTTACGACCTGTAGGTTACACCTGGTTTTGGCACAATGTTCATTGATGAGGTGCTCCTTCTTTCTCTTTGCTCTCATTCTATGAGAAATCCAAATCCCATGGCGAAAGCACATTTTGGCGTTCTGGTCAGAACCCCCCCCCCCCCACACACACACACACTCCCTACAACACACACAAGCATGCACAACTGAGCTCTGGTTTGAGTTGACACAGTCACAGTACCAGGCATGGGAATGGAAATTTCATCTCATACACAGATAATTGCTTACCCGTTGGAGTCAGCCCAAGCACCGACAATCCCAACCATACTGGACCTTTCTTTGTCCATACATGGATTTCTCATAGAATGATGGGTGGTTACCCAAGAAGGAGCACCTCATAAATGAACAAAATCCATGATCAAATATAAGCATGACGTCCACCATGGGAAATGAGACCACCATGTCGATGGTCTATCCCAGGAAATCACCCATGCTTAGACAACAAAGGCTCACCTGAGAGGCTCTGTGGCTGTCTCACCATCCCCCGTTTTACACAAAAAGGCTGTGCCTTCTCAAAGAAACATCAGTGGGAGAATCAATCACCCCAAATTATCAACCCGACTGGGACCTCCTTGTGAGGGCAATATGGCCAGCGGCCCCAAAGTAAAAATCATCACAATGCTGGGATCTGCTCACAAGGTAGATGTCACAAACAGCCAGGCCAGAGGAGCCTCCAGTGTGCCTGGGACTCTGATCTGAAGCTAGGAAGAGGAAGTTGTGCCTCAGCAGGGCTCTCTGATAGAGAGAATGTCCTCAACCCAGGACATTTTATATTTTGGTCATCCTTCTGAGTCCATAACAGCTTATGATGTGTTTGCGTGCACACAGCACAAAGACGGGCTTTGCTGTGACCCCAAGAACCAAGAGGCAAATGTCTCATGACACACAGCTGGTCATATTCATGCTCATCCAGACCCTTTATTTATTTATTTTTTCTACCCCTTTTCCTTGATTCTACGTTCCCTGTGTTTCAAAAACTCGCCTTGACGGTAATGCAATAATGTGGAACAGAACAGAAACCCAATCTCGGTTTTCCTCTTAACACAGTTCGCGTGAGAAGAAAATCGCCTCACGCCGATGGTGATAGGATCCGGAAGCCTGTGTCAGGGAGATGGATGGAATCAGATGATTGCTGCATGTGACCGTCACACACGACTGTTCATTACATTGACGGCAGCGCTGTGCACCTATTTCTTTTGTCTGAGGGGAGGATGCCGTGTCCGCTGAGTGAGGAGGTGTCATGAGGGAGCCGTATCATTTCACGACATTTGTTTCTGGGTCACTTGAGGGAAATGAAAGCCTGTTATCTTACAATATCCATTTATACAGTGACCCTCTACATGGTGTGCTCTGTAATAACAGGAAGAGTGGTCTCCATACTGCATATACACTTAAAATACATCAACTTTCTGTAAAAGTATAGCTAAATATTATATTATTATTATTAATAATTAATATAATTATATTATTATATAACAACCTATTTTAATAATGTACGATATTAATATAAAATGGTAAACATATTTATAACTTAATAGAGAATTGTCTATAAATGTGCCTTCCAGTTCATTGTTTTTTTAAAAGATTTATTTATTTATTTTAGAGAGCAAGAACAAGCGTGCAGGGGAGAGGCAGAGGGGAAGGACAGAGACATTCAAGTGACCTGGCAAAGTCCACCATGGGACTTGAACTCATAACCCTGAGATCATGACCTGATCCAAAACCCAGAGTCGGATGCTTCACTGACGGCAACCTTCAGACGTCCCCCCTTTCAGTTCATATTATAATTAAAAGGATAAAGATGCTTGTAAAGATGCCCTCCTCACTGGATGGGGAACAGCAGCTCTGCAAACACTGGTTTTGCTTAGCTTCTACTTTAGGTTACAGAAAATTATCTCTAAAGGATGCCATTGATTTTGAAGACAGCAGAAGAAGCAGCAGGTGACAAGGGTCAAAGAATCACCAGGTCTTTAAAGAAAAACAAACACCACCACCAACACCAACGAAAAACCATACAGGACCTTCAATGTCAAAAGTGATACAAAGTTGATGTGTTTAAAGAGATACTTAAAAGGACACCTGGCATCGGATTTCTGTCTTCTGTTTTCCATGTTTCTCCAAAATCTTTAGAAACCCGATAATCCTGTGTCTCTGACCATGAGTTTTCTCCCTCCCAGGGTAGTGTCGTGTACAACATTCCCATCAGCACACAGGTGGGACCCCAGCTTTGATGTCCCTACCTGGGTCCACAATGTTGGAACCCACAGCCACATTCTGATTCCTTTCACTGAAAACACACATAACACGAAAAAAAAAACAAAACCCAAAAACCAAAACCTCAGTGTCATTACTTTGGAAGTGCCGAAGCGATCAGACATGTGATGATGTCAGGCTGACATACATATATTTATATCAAAATGCAAGTGAGTGTAGGTACTGACTGTCATTTCATGGAGTGCATACTTTGGGGGAAGGAATTGCTTCTCAACAACAACAAGAACCAAAAAATCCCAAACCAAGAGACAAGTCGTAAAAATGATCATTCCTGCAGAATCAAGACTGCCCCACCACGGGCTCTCTCCCTGCAAAACAAAACAAGGAAAAATCCAAACCAAACCCAACCCAAGCCATCTGGGAAGATGGATTTTCACTGAACAAAGCTAAGAAGATGCCCTTTAGTAGAAAAACCTGTTGATCACGAAAACCTCTCTGCTCCGACTCCATACCTTGGAACACCAGCTCTTAGAGGTAATGGGAGATAACTGTCCCTGACTTATGAGCCGAAAAATAGGACAGACAATACTCAGAGGAAGATACTTTTAGAATAAAATCAAAAGGGACAATCAAAACTTTGCAGCTGCAGAACATGCTTCCCAGGACACCTCAGACACTAGAGAAAAACTAACACAGAGTAAGGACATTAATGAAAGATCATTAATCAAGTGTTTTCTGATTATGAGTGCATGCAAAGAAAACCGATAAAATCAGCCCCTTACAGAAAGAAGCATTACTTATTGCCTGTTTTCCTGATTTGCCTGTTTTTCGTTGTTTTTTTGTTTTGTTTTCTGTTTTTTTTTTTTCTGGTTTATGGCTGATTAAATGTGTGTAAGAACTTGACATTCTGCACTTGATGTATTTTCCAACTGTTCCCCTGTTTTGGCTTCTGCTCCTGTAAACTGTGGATAAATTGATCATTACTCATCCTCCGAATTTTTAAAATCAAAGACTTTGTTTCTAAACTTTCACTGTTGTTCCCTTTTCACATTATGCTGATTACTTTCGATAATCTTGCACCGGCTGATGAATTTTTCATGACCCTCTGAACGTTTTTGAAACATTGCAGAGCAGATTTTTATGTTCTTTGATATAATGCTACGATAATCCCACTATAGCAGGGCTTTGGGGTCCTGAATGCTGTGTTTGCTTTTTGTCATTCAGAGACGCCGCTTCTCTTTGATTTTGCTGGTTCATATTTGATTCACCATAACCTGTGGCATCTGCATACTCCAGGGGAATTATTTGCCTCCAGATGTGTTTGCTTTTGCTTCTGCTAAGAGCAAAGGTAAATACTGGCCTAAGGCCAGTGTAGCTCCTGCCAAGAGCTGTGCCTCCTACAGGATCCTCAAGTCCTGCTCCCACATAGCGTTGGCTGGGCCCCAGCTTCAGGTTCCCAGTCCCCTCTCTACCGCTGACACTTAACTCCAATAAGCAAATAAAACCTCCAAACCCTTGACTTTGTCCACTGCCTACATGTTCGGTGGTAACTCATTGGGTTTTGTATTTATTTGTTGTTGCTGTTTTGGTTTAGCATTACTTGGGGTTCTTGGAATTTGCTTTCTTTTTACAAAGTTGCCTTTCATTGTGGTAAGAACCCTTAGCAAGAGATCCGCGCTCTCAAATGTTTAAGTGTATAAGGATGTATGGTTGACTAGACTGTTGTGTAGTAGATCTCCAGAACTTACCAACCTTGCTTCACTGAAGCCTTCTGCCCATCGATTTATGAGTCGCCATTGTCCCATTTTCCCCACCCTTGGCAACCGCCATTCCCATCTTTGACACCATGAATTTGGACTATTTTTAAATTCCACATGGACCTGAGATCATGCAGGATTTCTGTGCTAGGTTTATTGAACTTAGCATGATGTCCTCAAAGTTCATGCATTGTTGGTCCAGAGCGCAGAATTACCTATTATTTTTCTCTTTTTAAAGGCCGAAGAGTGTTCCATTGTGTGCATAAAACACATCGTCTTTATCTGTTCATCTCCCAGTACACATTCAGGCTGTTTCCATGTCTTGGTTCTTGTGAGTAGTGTTGCAATTCATATGGGGGCACACATATCCTGTGAAGAGCTTGATGTCCCTTCCTTTGGATAAATATATTGCAATTTTCTTCTGCTTGTTAGGAAATATAGCAATTGCTAAAGGGCATGCTTGGGAGAATTTATGCAAGGTCTATTTGTTCTGTGTTAGGGGTCTCTTCAGGGAATGGACTTTTGTACCCCCAGAGTCCTCCAACATGCCCCTCCATTTTGGTTTTCTTTCAAAGTATAGATTGATGTCAAGACTTGTGTACTTATTCCCTGCTCTTACTCTGCTTACAGAATGCAAGGGAAGCTCTTCCACATGGCAAGCAAGGGACTGTGTGATTTTCCCCTTCTGTGTACTTCTTAGAATTACCCATCGCCCCATGCACACCAGATTCCAGCCATGTTGGACGCCATAAAATACCTATCATGTACATTCCACATCAGCATGTCTTACTTAGACTGATGCTTCTGGGTAGCTGTCTTCTCCATCTCTGTCAGGCTTCACAATAGAAGCATCAAAGCCATTCCTTCTACCTTTGGGGCACACAGAAAATAAATCACATTCGTCACCCTCTCTGACAACTTGGTGCAGCCATACGATTGAGTTCTAGCCAATGACGTGTGGATGGATATCTCTTTCCCACCAAATGAAGGAGATCTTTGTACATGTTTTTTCCACTTCCTTCACCTGTGAAGAGAAATGGTGATCACTAGGTCTGGGTTCTGGATGCTGCTCCATACCCATCTGAAAAATGAATGCTATGCATTTAAGATGGGATTTCCTACAGGATCTTCTTGTACGTATCTTCTACTTGCAATCCTTCTGCTAGACTTTATCTGAGGATCTCGAAAGCCACCACACTTTAGAAGCATCCGTCTGGTCCTAATGCGGGGAAGAGAAGAGACAGAACATTTGGGCTGATCAGCCTCATTGGTACTTAGACAGCATTTACAAGGAGTGAGGAAGCATCTCTGTTATGTGAGACACAGTAGAGCTGAATTAGGTTCACTCCCATAGACAACGAGTACTTCCTTTCAACTAAAAGGTGACGAGGGTGGAGATAAAACAACTCTTTGGACATCCCTGGAATTGTCATAGTTTGCCCTTCATATTAATCCTTAATAGTCAAAAGGATATCAGGGTGTATGTTCTGGAGAATATCTCTATGGAAAGGCTGTCTACCGTGTCCACCATAACGATGGAAAAATTTGTGGGCTTCATAAACTTACAGATTTATAATCAGTACAAGGGTGACCTGTGACATCCTCCTTTATTATTTTTATTTTTTTAAAGAATTTATTTTTATTTATTTGACAGACAGACCACAACTAGGCAGAGTGGTAGGCAGAGAGAGAGGAGGAAGCATGCTGTCCGCTGAGCAGAGAGCCCAATGCAAGGCTCGATCCCAGGACTGTGGGATCATGATCTGAGCCGAAGGCAGAGACTTAAACCCACTGAGCCACCGAGGTGCCCCAACGTCCTCCTTTATAGGCTCAGGCAATTCTTGCATGTTCTGAAGCTTGGAAACCAGTGTCCCAGCAAAATACCTGACCCTTATACATGTATTAAGCCACGGCCCCCAACACCATCGTTATAATCATACTCATCATCAACTTCATCATATCTTGCAAATTGTCGGCCAGATGAGTATTGATGAAAGAATTCATTTATAGAAATAATGCAGTTTGAAGTGGCGAGGTTCAGAGCTGATGGCCAAGAAAGAATTCTTAAGGCGTCTGTAGTGCAAGAAAAGGTGGTTCGACCTCAGCCGCAGCAACATCTTCCTAGGAACAACGGCAAAGGCAAGGGAAGCAAGGGCGAAAATGAACTATTGGGATTTCATCAAGATCAAAAGCTTTTGCACAGCAAAGGAAACAGTTAACAAAACCAAAAGACAGCTGACAGAATGGGAGAAGATATTTGCAAACGACATATCAGATAAAGGGCTAGTATCCAAAATCTATAAGGAACTTAGCAAACTCAACACCCAAAGAACAAACAATCCAATCAAGAAATGGGCAGAGGACATGAACAGACATTTCTGCAAAGAAGACATCCAGATGGCCAACAGACACATGAAAAAGTGCTCCACGTCACTCGGCATCAGGGAAATACAAATCAAAACCACAATGAGATATCACCTCACACCAGTCAGAATGGCTAAAATTAACAAGTCAGGAAATGACAGATGCTGGAGAGGATGTGGAGAAAGGGGAACCCTCCTCCACTGTTGGTGGGAATGCAAGCTGGTCCAACCACTCTGGAAAACAGCATGGAGGTTCCTCAAAATGTTGAAAATAGAACTACCCTATGACCCAGCAATTGCACTACTGGGTATTTACCCTAAAGATACAAACATAGTGATCCGAAGGGGCACGTGTACCCGAATGTTTATTGCTTTTTTAAAGATTTTATGTATTTATTTGTCAGAGAGCGAGTGAGCACAGGCAGGGGGAGGGGCAGGCAGAGCAGGCAGAGGGAGAAGCAGGCTCCCCGCTGAGCAGGGAGCCCGATGTGGGGCTCCATCCCAGGACCCTGAGATCATGACCTGAGCCGAAGGCAGACGCCCAACTGACTGAGCCACCCAGGCAACCCAGAGAGATGGTTTTATTTTAAAGCATGGGGACAGGACCTGTGCACCGAAAGAGTTCCACTGGGGTTGCAAGGAGCGTCGGATGATAGACTTTGTGGAGTTGCATAAGCTAAAGACAAAGGGACGTTTCCAAAAGGGCTTTCATATGCTGAAGAAGACCCTGAAGAACCTGGAGACCTGGCTGCTGTCCAGCCCATGTTGTTCTGCACTTAAGTGAGACAGTTGGGAGCTTCCTGAATCAACCTCCTGAATTAGCCAACCTCACGTACTTGTCAATGCAGGGTGTAAAGACATTTAATTTCATCTACATTTCCTTCTGCCTCTGTCTCCCACATTACAAAGGGACAGATCATTCCTTGAACTTAACAAGTATGTTGTGCAACCTGACATGTTCTTTTAAAATGTCCCTTTTGGGTTAATTTCTTCACCTGGGCCATAGGGACTTCTGTCTCTGCCTGAGCCACTAGGCAGTAGGAAACTTAAAATCCTGGTCCTCTGAAGTCCTTACTGCAGAGCAGTAAGTGGACTTAAAAATTACTCCAATTTTGTTCTATTAAACATTTACTTAAAACTAAATTAATAGAGAAGGAAAGGAAACGATTCACCCTGTGTCCATCCAGACATAAAAAAACAGGGTGAATAATCCCATGTCTTCTGATGCACATCCATGGCTTTGCCTCCTCAACCGTCTTCCGCAAGTCCCATTTAAATCCGTGACCTCCAGCAGACGACATGCAAATCCTCAATTACACGTTGCGGAGAAATTTATTTTCCAAGCACGGCACTCAGAGGATTCTCTGCAGGCGTGAGTTAATCTGCTTGGGAATGTCCCGTGGTCTGCCTCACTTCACATCGAGATGCTCCCGAGTTCGCAGTCCCCAAAATTACTCACCTCATCTCCACAGCCTAAGATGATGGAAAAAATGAGATTTTGTCACATAACGTCCCTCCCAGCTCTCCTGTAGAACGTTCAAATCAGCAGTGATCAAAACCTGAGATTTAGCGCAACTCAGGAATGGTTTTATGTGCAAGCTTCCTTCTTAGGGAAGCTTAACAGGAGTGCTTTCTGATGTTAAATCTATTAAAATCAGAGAAGGACATTTCTTCTCTAGGTTGGATCGTACCTACTTATTTGCAGGAACTCAGATATCCCCGCCAGTGGCAGGATCAAACCTTGAATGAACATCCCAGGCTGTAACACTCTAGGGTCACAAAGGATTTCCCAAGATCTGTTTTCTTATAGACGTTCATTACTTACAGACATTTTATTCATGCCCACATTAAAATCACAATGTCATAAAGGATAGTAGAGAGCCAGCTTTCCAAAGAAGTCAGCATTCCCTGAAATAGTTGTTTCTTTTTTCTTTGCACGGAAGGAAGGTTTGGTGAACATGGATCCGTATTTCTTGAGTACTGTGTTGGTTTGCTAGGGTTGCCATAACAAAATATCACACATGGGATGGCTTCAACAACAGACACTTATTGTCTCCCATTCCTGGAGGCTGGGACTCTGAGATCCAGGTGGGACAGAGACTGGTTCCTCCTGAGGCCTCTCTCCTTGCTGTGTAGACCCTGTGATCTCCTCATGTCCTCATGTGGGAAGACATAGGAGGATCAGATATTGAATAATGTCCCTCTGTGCATTTCTGTGTCTTCATCCTCTCTTAAAAGGACACTAGTCGCATGGGACTAGGGTTCACCCCTAATGACCTCAATTTGCCTTTATTACTTCTTTGAAGACCATATCTTCAAATACAGCCCCATTCAGAAGTATTGGGGGAGGATCAGGGCTTCAACCTATGCCCCTTGGGTGATACAATTCAGCTCATTGCAAGTACCTACCTATATCGGTTGGTGTGCTAAGTACATTTAGAGGTTCCAAATACGATAGAGTAAACAGAAGACAAGGCAGATCCCTGATACAACCCACATTCCAGTGACGGACATCAAAAGTCAACAAACCATATGCAGAGCAGACAAATTACAGTGTCTCCAAACAGGACATCTGAGATGAGCCTCAAAGGAAGGTCTGGGGGAGCCATGCAAAGTCCCAGCAGAGGAGTATCATAGACAAAGGAAAAATGATTTGAAAAAAAAGATGGGGGAAAAAAATCTTTGAGATGGGAATGACAGCTTCAAGGGATAAAAGAGGTCTAGAAGACATAATGAGGTTAGAGACCCAGGAAGAACACCGTTACCACCATTTCGGGTTATCAGGCATGCTATGAGTTTGGAATTTCTTTAAGTGTTATGGGAAGGCATTGGGGGTTTTAAGTAGAGGGTGTCAGGCTTTGGTTTTTGTTTTGAAATCATCCTTCTGGCCATTGCATGGTAAGTGGGGTGG